>NW_027110416.1:1221150-1222539 GCF_000696795.3 Halyomorpha halys
TTTTGAGCTATGTTAAAAAAAAATTAACTGCTAAAATTAATTAAAAGATTTGAAACAATGTGAACAACAAACAACACCGAATCGATAGAATATTAAAATATACAATCTTAAATTGTTAAATTAGAGTTGATTATTGAATCTGAAGGTTAGAAATTCTTTAATCGATTAAATATTGAGAGAATAAACATTTATCAGTTGGCAGTTCTATAACAATGTGGGAGCAGCAGCCTTCTTTGATTTGTGCCAAAAATCCTCATCATCCAAACAAGAGCCGGGAACAAAAAAAGTCAGTTATCTCACCCCAATTTTTGATTAATTTAATGAAAACTATGCATAATTAATAGTCAAAATGTATGAGTCTGCCAAATATAGGTAGGGGGAATAAAAAATGGCGGCTGTTTCAAAACCTTTAAAAAAACATTAATTTTTCATTCGGAGTTCTATATCTCAAAAACTACCAACAACACTAGAAAATCTAAAAGAACATTATTTAAAGAAGAGTAAATTTGCTCAAATATTATCCCTAATAGAACTATTTACGTCCAACAGTTAATGAGATATAGCTTTTTAAGAAGCAAAATTTTATAAAAATGTACAGAAATATCAGTAGTTAGTTAATTAACTATGTGACGAACAGATGTCTATTAGCAATCAAATTAAAGCTAGTTTAATGTACTAAAAAGTAGTTTATGATCATTACCTTCGTAAGAATAGTAGTTTTCATGATATTTTCTAAAATAAATTGATTTATAGTTGTTCGGGCAATAAGTTTGATTTATGAAGAACTTTATTTCAGAAACCATTGGACGTACAGATGTCTGCCAGCACTCAAATTAAAGCTAGATAAATTGACTATAAAATAGTTAATCATGTTTATCTTTATAGATGTAGTAGTTTTTATGATATTTAACGAAATAAACTCACAAAATGTTAATTTCTAGTTGTTCCTATAAAATGTTGGATTTTTGTAAAAATATATCTTTAGTCCCATAATACGCACATATGTCGGCCAACTCTCCAAATAAAGGAAATTTATCTTACTATAAAATAGTTTATGACACTCATCTTCGTAGGGGTAGTAGTTTTTATGATATTCAGATATGAATATATTATTTTTAAAAATTTCATGAAAACTACTACTACGAAAATAAACGTCATAACTACTTTATAGCTCATCATGTTTTATAATTATTTTTCGAAGTTGCAAGATTAATCTGAGATACCGCATTTCCCAACTTTTAGGCTAATGAAATTATTAGAAGAATGATACCCTCCCCTGTAACGAAGTCTCTGGTTCTATTATATTGTATTTAGCTATATATGTGTATGTAATCAATATTTATAAAAGTTATATGTATAATTGTATTTACCTAGTCTGTTTTAGGCTCT
>NW_027110416.1:1223561-1224938 GCF_000696795.3 Halyomorpha halys
AATTTGCTGAAATATTAGCCCTAATAGAGCTATTTACGTCCAATAGTTCTAGTGATATAGCCTTTTAAAAAGCAACATTTCATAAAAATGTACTGAAATATCAGTAGTTAGTTAATTTATTTTGAGAAATCTATATCTCAGGAACTATGTGACGTATAGATATCTATTAGCACTCAAATTAAAGCTAGTTTAATGAACTATAAAGTAGTTTATGACCTTTAACTTCGTAAGAGTAGTAGTTTTTATGATGTTTGTCGAAATAAATTCACAAAATGTTAATTTCTAGTAGATCGTATAAAATATTGGATTTTTGAAAAAATATCTATCTAGACCCATAAGATGTACATATGTTTGTCAACACTCAAAATAAAGGAAATTTAACTTACTATAAAGTAGTTTATAACACTTATCTTTGTAGGGTTAGTAGTTTTTATGATATTCACATATGAATATATTATTTTAGCAAATTTCATGAAAACTACTACTAAACGAAATAACGAAAATAAACGTCATATACTAATTTATAGCTCAATAAACTAGATTTAATTTGAGGGCTAATAGACATCTGTACGTCACATAGTTCCTGAGATATAGATTTCTCAACATAAATTAACAAACTACTAATCTTTCAGTACGTTCCATACAACATTTTTATGAAAATTTGCTTATTAAAAAGCTATATCTCGAGAACTACTCAACGTAAATAGCTCTATTAGGGCTTACATTTTAGCAAATTTACTTTACTTTCTATTGTTGTAAAGATATAGGGCTCCGAAAATTTAATTATTTTTAACGTTTTGAAACAGCCACCATTTTTTATTCCCCCTACCTATACTTGGAAGACTCATACATTTTGAATAGTAATTATACCTAGTTTTCAATTAAGTAATCAAAAATTGGGATGAAATAGCTGCATTTTTTCTCCTATTGGGCTCTTGTACTAATAGACAATATAATAAAAGAAAAAAACTATTATCTGATCAAAAAAAATAAATATTACATAACGTTTTCAGGAAAAAGTGGGGTTTAGTTGCTCGTAAATAACGTTCAAATGGTGCCGAGTGCAATCAATAAGTGAATCGCATTACAAATATACAAATTTGTAATTAAATATTGTAGCTCAAATGAATCATAATAATTTATTCCAAAATTGTTATATAGATATGAATATGATGCTGAGAACCGCTATTGATCCAATATATCCGAATAAACATTTTTATGAACATATGAGAGGTAATTAAGCGTAATAAAATGTTTAAATGATTTTTTATATTTTGTTATTAATGGGGATCATAAACGTGAAATCTCATTTGTGAACATTGTCCACATACTCGTATATATAGCCACTTCTGTGAATACGTGAACCAATATTTCTGC
>NW_027110416.1:1225018-1239139 GCF_000696795.3 Halyomorpha halys
AGTATGAGCCAATTTACATTCAATAACCTGATGACTGATGTTACTCAACGCTTAAATGTGTCAACGTAACATTGTCCTAGAACACGTTATGGAGACGCGTGAACAGGTAGCAAACAGTGGATCTAATTAACTTCAATCAAAATGCTAACTTATGTATTCATCGTAGATGAACCCAATACATATAGGACATCAGTGAATAGAATGCAACGTTAAAATTATGTATATATTATTATCGTGAAAGAAAATAAATAAATATATACATAAAGTATAGCTTAAAATATTTCTCTAAAATATAATATTCCAATGATTAAATGACTCCATTAAAAGATATATTCAACCTTCACTACCTGGCAATATTTCCCTTCCTACAATCCCACCGGATGGAAAAACCAATTTACAGAAAAGATAAGCGATACATATCCGATCCCTGGAGAAAGGTAAGCCTGCAGGGCGCTTATATACCTGGTAGGGGTTGCTTCTGTTGGCTACACTCTGGTCCAGGGAGAGGCACAGAATTTTTTAGGGGTTGTAAATCTTAGAATAGGAAGGGGGAGTAAGGAGTGGTGTTTTCTTAGGAACCTCCCATCCCTTCTACCTCTGTTTTATTTTGTTTTCGGAAAGCATAACAAGGCAACTAACTGATGAATTTATGCCAGAAAAAATATTTATTCCTTGAGCATAAATACGTATCAGTATATCTATGATTTTTTTCTTGACTATTGTAGCTCTATATGTTAAAAACTACCAGCAAAACTAGAAAATCTAAAAGAACATTATTCAAAGAAGAGTAAATTTGCTGAAATATTAGCCCTAATAGAAGCTATTTACGTCGAATAGTTCTCGTGATATAGCCTTTTAAAAAGCTATATCTCTAGAACTATAGAACGTAAATAGCTCTATTAGGGCTTACATTTTAGCAAATTTACTTTACTTTAAATGACGCTCTCTTAGATTTTCTATTGTTGTACAGATATAGGGCTCCGAAAATTTAATTATTTTTAACGTTTTGAAACAGCCGCCATTTTTTTCCCCCTACATATACTTGGTAGACTCATCAATTTTGACTAGTAATTATACCTAGTTTTCAATTAAGTAATCAAAAATGGGGTGAAATAACTGCCTTTTTTTCTCCTCTTGGACTCTTGTAATAATAGACAATACAATAAAAGAACCAAACTATTATGCCAACACAAAAAATAAATATCACATGACGTTTTCTGGAAAAAGTGGCATCGAGTTGCTCATGCGAAACTGTGCCGAGTGTATTTAATAAGTGAATCGCATTACAAATATACAAATTTGTAATTAAATACTGTAGCACAAATGAATCATAATAATTTATTCCAAAATTGTTAAATAGATATGAATAGGATGCTGGGAACTGCTATTCATCCAATATATGCGAATAAACATTTTTATGAACATGTGAGAGGTAATTAAGGCTAATAAAATGTTTAACTGATTTTTTATATTTTGTTATTAAATGGGGATCATAAACGTGAAATCTCATTTGTGAACATTGTCCACATACTCGTATATATAGCCACTTCTGTGAATACGTGAACCAATATTTCTGCATATCTATAGGTTTCTTTTTCTCTTAATGTACTTAATAAACTAGAACAAAGCTAAAGATCCACGGTACTTTTAACCGTACTCCATTTAGTTCAGAAGTTCCTGGAAGAGCAGGTAAATCCATTGACTAAGTTAATTACCTTCTTGGCAGGTAGGCAGGTACTCAACCTAAGCAGCAACTCACTTACCTGTCAAGAAGTCATCTTGGGCAAAGTGTTTTACCTCAAGTACTGAGGACTTAAGCAACAAAAGTGGAATTAGGGATAACTGTCAAAGGGTACAATAATAAGGTAGCTAAACTTCATGAAACAAGGTGAGGTAATAATAGGCCATAAACATTTTGATTAAATAATTAATTAACAAATAAAATTAATTATAGCGAACAACTAATGAAGTAACTGAGAGAAACTAACGATGTAATTTAAAAAAAAAAATTAAATCTGTACTGTTACAATCCATGATGTAAGTACTGTTACTAGACCAACGATAGTGCAAGGAGGTGATTTGGTCAGAATCACACTCGACCGCCAGGGTACCCAATTTAGGAGGCTGGGTTCATAATAAAGTACAAACTAATACTATTAGTCTTGTCGATTTAACTTATTACAATTACACTGACTTGTACAATAGTAAATTGTACTTAAGTACTTTTAAACTCCTGTAAAATCACTATTAGTCCTCCCATTATGAAAAGAAACAAGTATTAGCGCAGTTACCACGTTGTTTCTATACTTGTACTATGAACTAATACTATTAGCTTTATGAAACAGGGCCCTGGAGGACTCCGGATTTTCTGTCCAGCCAGATTCGAACTCGGTTCCTTGGAGTTAGTAGCCACGCGCCTTACCCCAGGACTACCGCGCTCCCATACGCGGTAATACCTTTGTCAAAAGGAACCGTTTTGAATATTCTTTTTTCATATTCTCTCAAATTGTGGCATCAACAACACCATAACGTTTTGGATATAAATTATGTTTATTTGTAAAATGTAGTTACCTTTATTTTCTTGTCCGTTACAATTTTTTTTTAATTACTACATATTATTTACAGTATATTTTTAATTCGGTTTGTTTCGATATGAAAACTAATTTTTTTTTTTTAATTAACCGGAAATTAGATACAGGGAAAAATGTAAACAGATAATTAACAAATTCTCATAAAGGATTATATCCTTTGTTTGAAAAAAATACATGCAATGGTGCCATAAAATACAGGTTAATGGTAAACATAAAATACAGTTTCGCAATAAATTAGGAAATATCTTATATTTTCTTAATATTTATTTTTTATTTCAAATTTATTTTCATTTACTCCACCCTTTCCATTCTTGCTCTCAACAAATTTGTTACTATTTCTAGTACTGTTCTACTATGTATTACTCTAGTTCTATATCTATTACACATGGCTGTATCTATTGTTAGTTAGTTTAATATTTATGTACAGTTGTATTTTATGAACTTAATTTTTCCTTTCTTTTCAATTTGTTTTTGTATAATGTTTTACTCACTTTGTATATTTATTATAATTTTCTTATCACATATTACAATGCTTGTATCTTACTATCATTTAGCCCTCACGAAGCTCAGGAAAGTGAGGAGTTGTTTACTTTGTTGTATTTTTATTGACCGTCACCCGGACTATCTGTCTACAATCTATTTCATACATCATTAAAAGATAGTTGATAATCTTTTTCCAAACCAAACCACTCTAGACAGATTGGAATCGGCACAGCTTATGACGCGACAATTCCAAGTTTGTGGCACAAGACATACAACCTCTGAAAAAATTTTGTAAATGAATTAAGTTGGTGTTAGTGTAGCGCTGGGTGCCTCAACTTCTTTCCCTCGACGACACTATTTTTGCGAAATATTTGGAGGTTGTTAAGGGTTTGTCTTCTCCTACAACTCCCCTAAATTAAATAAGAGGGTTGAAATTGCTCTCTCTTCCTTTAAACTTTTTTTTTTTTTGCTTGTTTAAGCATAAATGAAACAGACCAATTTTCATCAGTTAGAAAAAATATTCTAATTCTTATCATTCATATTTTTCCTTTTTAAATTAATTTTTCTGATACTGTTTTGTTTGAGAGATTAGTAGTCTACTTTTAAAAAAATATTTTACAGACTTTGAATGTCCTTGTTTCCGCAAATAGTTTGGTACATTCCCTATGTTTACAGATAATGAAATATTTACAGAGGACAGTAGATACACTTGTAAACAATAAGCAGCCATTCTGTGAAAGACCCCCTGTCCTGTAGGACCCAGACGGCCATACGGCGTGCAGATGGCAGGACCCTGAAAGGAGTGGTGGCAATAAATCGGAAAGGACATCTTCCACAATTCTCCATTGTCAGCAGAGAGGCAGGTTTCCCAGCGGTCAAGGCTTTTCCTAGAAAACTTTCCTTTCTTTGCCGATCAGCTTATCCACCGTGTCTTCGAGGTCGGTCGGTAACTTTGGTCAAAGGATAGCTGACTCCTGTCTTCGGCAACTTTTTCAGTCAAATTCCAAGTTAACCTCAAAAGAGATTGCAAACTAATTTTTTTATTTAATTTTAGTATGTTCACTTCAAAACTACGTTATTTTTTATAATGCTGAAATTTTTCAATAGTTAACACACATTTTCTGTCAGAAAATAATTCAATTTCTTACAAAGACTATAAAACAAGAACGATAAGTGTTATAGAAAAGTGGGTACTGAACTATTTCAAGGTCAGAACAACCAAAGTCGTTCAGTTGAATAAAAAAATTAAAATTTTAGTTCATTCATTCATTTCGAAACATTATTGGAGAAGTTTGTCGGGGGGTGCGGTCAGCAAAGAACAACATAAATAAAAAAAACAATAGGTATATAAGTTAATACTCACACTGTAATTCAGATATAAGCCACTCACTATTTTTCATTGTCTGTCATAGTGTTCAATTTGTAGATTCAATTTATTTATTTATTTTTCAGTTTTAGACACTTCTTGCATATCTTATATTATACATATCTTCTTACCTACATGATATTATAGTTCATCTTTCACTGTTTTCAATCTACTACCATCTAATTCTACGATTATCAATCAATTAAATTTTTTTTTACTATTCAATTATCAGTTATCAATTTTTTATCATTTATAATTCAATTCAATATTTTGTATAATTCTAAATCTGTTTGTATACTATTCTTTTTCAATTGTATGTTTCTCTAAATGTTGTTGTTATGTCTTTTGTTCTATAGCCCTGATGAAGCCCTGAAACTCAGTTCGAAACGTCGGCATAAAATAAATAAATATTGTTTTGTTTATTTATGTTGTTCATTGCAGACCGCACCCCCCCCCCCCCCCCCCGACAAACTTCTCCAATCATTAATCTACAGTCAACTATCTACACCTCATTTCGAAAAAATCTATAACAACTATACGACTTCGGCCATATTTGAGTTATAGTACTTTTAAAGCACTCCCTGAAACTGTTTTATCATAGCGAAGTTACAATGCCAAAAAGGCGTTTCTGAAAATTTCAAAGAGAACTTTGTTAGAACTATGATTACAGATTTAATTTTAATCTAATTTTGATTTATGTTAACTGTGTTAAGAATTATATACGGTTACCATCAATAATATTTCAGCTTATATTCCATCTTACTGGAGTGATTTCAAGATTACCAATAACCAATTTAGTTAAGTTATTGGGGTTGAACGCCCTTCGCCCTTCTGTACCACATCGAGGGCAGGAAGGTAACAACCTCTGCCCGCATCCTTTCTCAATAACTCCAATTCCCGTTAGGGCTACATATGTATTTTTTCCCCTTTTTTGCTGGCACACCACCTTCCCATCGAAAAAACATTATTATTTGTTATGCATTATAGATGTTATGCAGGGTAAATTCGAATTATTGTTCTTTGAGCCAAATAATTTACTCAACACTTTTTATCCATAAAGTAAGAGAAATCGCAAGCAAATTAGAAAGTTTTATAAATCAAATGTCAGATGCAATAAAACACAAATACCAAAATTTCATAAAATTATTAATTATACGATTAATAAATTACATTATAATCATACCTTGGTTTTTAAAAGGAGAAAATCTGAACTCGATCTTACCTGTAAACAAAAAAATTATATATGTTACTTCTAATGCTTAATAGTTCGATAAATTATACACACACATAAATTAATGATCTGCCTCACAATATAAATATCAATTTGATCATTATAACACGTAGTTGAGAACTTTTGGAATATGTCTAGTCTAAGTACAAATATTTTAAGCGATGCCAAAAAGTGATAAACAATGTAAGTGATGTAAATAAACAAAAGATAATTAATAAATAAGGAATTACTGGACGTGGTAAAATTTTAAATATTTTTTATTATTTAGATTATGTTCAAATTAAATCCTTACCGCTACAACTTAAGAAGGGTTGCTAGACCAAAGGCTGTTAAAGGAGGTGATTTGTTCAGAATTACGCTCCACCAAGAGATTTTTACACAATTAAGGGTACCTACTTTGTGAGGTTGTATGGACCCCGTAGGTCTAACTTGGAGTTAGTAGCACAGTGCCTTACTACTGAGCTACACGCTCCCACATTTAGATTATACAACCTGTAAACTGAAAGGCCCAAATATAAGTTTAGACTCAGTGAAATAAAAGAAGTAACAATTTAATGACTGTGTCGTCATAACAACAGTTAACAGAGTGGTTGGGAAAACTGCGCATGCGCCCGCTCAGTGTAACTTGTATTACGTCAGATCTTTTATTGATGCTACTTTCTTCCACCTTCTATGAATTTCTATGCTGAATACTACATTTTCTAAAATATATTGCTATCAAACAATATATAATACGTCTAGAGTACTACTATTATTACGAACGGAACTAGCTACGATCATAGTATCGATTTATGTGAATAAATATACAAAGATCAGCCATATTTAATAACAAGTATTTTAATTAATACCGCTACCTTATTAGTCAACTAGCTTTTCAGTTGTACTTCTGACTCTAAATCAACCGAAAAAATCACTCAGGAATCGACATATTTCCTCTTGCTTCTTAAGCTAAAATATTTATTAATTAATTTTATATTAACGCTGGATGAATACAAAGAAATAGAAAACTCAAGAAATTAAATTACAGTATAAATGCTGACCATTAACGATATGTAAGTGAGTAAAGAGCTGAATCAACAATAGTTGGAGGAGTGAGGACTGACACAGAAAAAAATACATTGCCTAATCGGATGCAGGACAATGGGATTCGACAAGAATCCAAGACAAGGACGCGTCAGGACTCCTTTCAAGGTCTCCTCATCAGGATTTCTTTTCAAGATGTAAGAACTAGGATCGTGAAGAGAACTATAGAGGAGAGCGCTATATCTTGGCCATCATCTCACATTACCAATTTTATAGTTTTAGTGTTAATTTTATGCTGAATTGATCTAATCTTTAAATTTATCATTTTCTCCTCGAAATAGAATATTTGAATATTATTAACAATTAATCTTATCAACAACGTTTAAAGTATTTTAATTTTAATTGTCTCTTTATTTTCTTAATACTAAGTACTACATAGTTTTTATTTTAATATATGTGCATAATATATTATTTTATATTATACTTTATTATATTGCCCTCATGGAATCTTTTTCATTGAAGAATCATTAACAACTTCAAGCTGTTATCTTTGATAGGTTCTCACAATGATTCATCGAGACGGGTTCAATAGTTCAGGGGAATGAAAGAGCTTAGAGAATTTAAAGATGATAGCAATATAAATTTTTTTATTTTATTTTTTTTAATTAGAAAGATGGGATTCCAGAATAAATAAACCAAATAGGGCCTCATAGAAAAAAAATATATATAATACAAAATGAAACGTTAATTTAGTTGCTGGCACCAAGTAGCGCATTTACTTATGGTTTGTATTGTTTCTTTAATTTTTTTTTCTATATATAAGGAATTATTGTTTTTTATTTGTTTTTATTTTAGATTTAAGGACTTATTATTTTTTTTTGTTTTACAGTTTTCTTTTACTTTTGTACCAGTGCACTTTGTAAACTGGGGTGGGAATGATAAGTAAGCCACATATTTAGAGACTCTAAATAAACATCTTAATATTATATAATTTATCTATACACTGTAAATAAAAAAAAATCTCGAAAATAAAGTTAGTATTATTCAAGCGGCCATAACATTCACTTCGTACCTGGTTGCCCTCTTTTTTACAATTCTTGTTTTCTTATGTAACTTTATATGTTCGCTATAAATGTGTGTGTATATATATATGTAGAATGGGGTGACTCTCAGTGGTAAGGCACTTTGCTACAAGTTGCAAGGACCGGGTTCGAATTTGGTTGTGAAAGATAATTATTTATTCTGTTCCTGTAGCCATACGTCAACCCTGTGGGTTCGGTAGCCTTCCGGGTTCCACCCAGCCTCTGCCCAGATTCAGCCCAAATCACCTCCTTACAGAACAATTGGTATAGCAGCAATACTTCCTTACAAAGTACTGCACCCTTGAAATCATCATTGAAATCATAAGTCCATTTTATTACAGAACCCTCAGAAGACTATAGACAAGATAAAACTATTTTGAATATACCTTTGCAGGTCAGGGTCAAGACACCTCACATCTTTTGAAAAGGAGTTGCATTTACATTAGCTTCAGGGTTACGTTTTGTTTGTGCCAGATATGAGCAGGAATAAATATCAAGTTTCTACTTTAGTCTCTCCTATAAATTTGAAACCTTCAAATGCTAGCTGGTCACTTAAGTTCTTAAACTATAGAATAGTTAATATGATACTATAAATATTCATAATTATATTTTTGTGATAAGCAACAAATAAACAAAAAACATGTAAATAAATTAAAAATACTTTAGTTTATTCCAAAGAGAAATTATTAAAATAAGTTACAATATTTATGGGATACTATCTATTAGTAATAATGGAATTTTGTAATCAAACAAATAAAAAAGAGGAAACCATCTTCCACAAACTTTTAAGATTTTACCATTTAAGAAGAAGATGTGAGTATATGTAATGTGTGTGTATGTGTATGAATGTATATGTAAATTAATAATTTATTTAGATCTTTATTTTTATTGTATTCCTTTATCATTTTGTTTTATTGTATCTTTTCGTTGCTCTTTAGTTCTAATGCTATTTTTTTTTTTTTGTACTCTTTATATTAAATATCATATTACATATTTTATAGATTATGTGGTATAATATCATATTCTTTCTTATATTTTATGTTGTATTTTTATTTTTGGATCATTATTATTAATTTATTTATTGTAAATTCTTATCATTATTATTCACTTCAGGAGGTTCTTTCAATCTTTTTTATTTTTATTTTACTTCACATTCATTTTAGTATTTTGTATTTAGTTGTTTTCTTGTTAATTGAATTATTAGTTTTATCAGAAGATATTAATTCATATTGTACTGGTCTAACAGCCTCCACAGCGCCATCATAATCAGAAATCTTGCTAACTCATAATGTCATCTGGTCGGACCATATTGATTGTACTTTTTTAAATAAATAAATATAAATTTTTTTTTATAATTTATTTATTGTTATTTACAAATGTATACATATATACACATCAAGTAAATTTGCTGTAAGTGATGTAATGACATGATACAAACATTCGGAGAATCTACCCATTGATAGAACTTCAATACCATTTCTAGAGGAGAAGATCTCGAGGCCATCTTCTTTTCAGACGCCTAG
Organism: Halyomorpha halys; assembly: GCF_000696795.3. Lineage (NCBI taxonomy): Eukaryota > Metazoa > Arthropoda > Insecta > Hemiptera > Pentatomidae > Halyomorpha > Halyomorpha halys. The sequence continues at coordinate 1,234,318 of NW_027110416.1, forward strand.
GAGGATTATAAGGCAGTGAAGGAGAAGCCAGGTTAGAAACGAGTTGGTTTGGGTGGTTGGGAAGTTTATTATGGAAGGATTGGTATTTGGTTCTGGCCAAATCAGCAAAATAGGGGACATTGAGGTCCCAATGGATGATTTGATTTGTGACAAAGTAAGGAGCATTAAGGATTTTACGAAGGAATTAAAGGTTGGAGAGGAATTAGATGGTTTAGTGGAGCCCCATAGCTCAATTCCTCAGTCTTTTGTAATGGATTGGAAGTTTGGACCGTTTGTCTAGTAAATGTTGTAATAGTCGGAATCGACGAGCAGTTTCCGGTCTTTTCAGTCTTGTATGAGGATTCCATGTCAGTCGTTTGTCCAGTTTTAGCCCTAAGTAACATAAAATATAAATGTAAGAAAGGTTAAACACGAGTTCGAAAAAATTAAAATCCTGCATTAGGCATTTCTCTGGAACTGCCGTGCCGATTATTTTTAGATTTGAAATAAAAGTCACAGATCAACCCAAGGAGATCCTCGGAACTAAAGATTACGATTCGCCATTTAGTGTCCAAATATTGGCTGAATAGATTCATACGCCCCCATAAATCGAAGAGATAAAAAAGTTAAATAATTCCTTAAGGTAATTTCTCTATTATTATTAAAGCCATGTGGACTTTAATGTTAAGTTCCTAGTTTACGGGACACCAGCTGAAGCGGTAACCATAGCGACAAGCACCCAGACAACATGAGAAGCAGATGTGCGGCAGATGTCTTGTGGTTATGGTTGGACGGGGCTACGCTTGAGGCACAGATTGTATGGGTTCACCTGGTAGCACTCTGATACAAGTAATAATATTAAGCAATTAAACTTTATAAATCAGAGGAGATAAGACTAATAATTAAAAAATATTTTAATTGGGTTTCTGTCCAAATTATCAGGACTGATTTTATATCTAAATTTTGAAGGACGTTATGAACAACTTGTGTTTATCTAGTCCTTTTTAACTGATATCTTATATTTACCTAATTATAAAGGACTTGTCCCATTCATAAAACATTTTATTAGCAATTGTCCTATTGTCTTGTAGATGCTCCACTTATTTGTCTTTACTTATATTTATGACAGTCCAATACGTGTACAAATTGACATTTTATGCCAAATTTTGAGAAAAATTAATTAAATTCCCTATTTAAAATCAAAAACATCGAAATCAGACAATTATTAGCAAACCTACATAGGACTCCTTTTTGGTTTAAATTTTTTTTTTTTTAAATATCTTTATTGAAATTTACAACTGTATATTACATAATACATTCAGTAAATTTGATCTTAGTTAAAATGGAGTGCTACAGGGGTGTAGAACAACTACCCATTGGTACTTTTCAGGCGCCTTGGAGGATTGTCAGGAATGGAAGAGGATGCAAGGTTAGGAACTTGGGGGTTTGAGTGGTTAGGCAGTTTAAAATGGAAGGAGGATATCTGGTTCGGGCTAGATCGGTTACATAGGGAACATTAAGCCTTTATGTATGCTTTTATTTGTGAAAAAGTAAGGAGCATTGAGAATTTTACGAAGGATTTTGGATTGTAAGGATTGGATGGTTTAAATTTTAGAATAGAATAATAGAATTAACATTCTCTCAAAATTAGACGTTTTCCGTTTCAAGTATCATAGAGCACAAAAAAAAAATTCATAAACTGTAGTGGCTATTTGAAAACAAATTCAATTCTAAAAAAAATCGTGGAAATCGATTATTTGCAAAAATATAACGTATCGAACTTTTAAAAGTACATAAATATCTTTTTAAAAAATATTTCGACAGGTTACCATGGAAACCAGTCACTTCATCACCATGGAGATGCGCATTTATCAGCGCAATATCAAGGGATACACAGCAAACACTTATTATGTTGGACTTTGCACCATAAGTGGTTGGGAAAGTCGTATTAATGGGCATAATAAACATTTTTTATTTACTACTATAATTAATTAATTAAAATTAATCAGTAATGTGTAATAATTTGCATTTTATTTATTTTTGCTAAAAAGCGCACCTTTCTTTTATTTGTATTTTTTTACTAAATGAACTTGGAATGAAGGAATATTAGAGACAAGAATACAATATCCTCTCTTCAAGCTTGGCTGGTCCCTTCTGTGAGCAGTCGTTGGTCACGGTAGCTAGAACAGGCTCAGTCGCTTCCGATCGTCAACTCTTAAATCTTTGATACTAAATCCATTTATGTAGTTTCTTATCGTAACTACGATCAATATCTGTTAGCATGATATACGACAACACAATTATTTGATCATGAGGAAGGCGAGGAGATTATTAGATCGTGTTAAACGGAAAAACTGATGTTAAATGGAGAAATATTTCCTTCTACAATTTTGAAACGAAATACCATATAATATGGTTGAGAGTCTGTTATTAGGTCTGACGTCACGCAACAGACCAGCTGTCATGACAAGAATGGTGAAAAATGCTCTTTTTCTGAAATATCCCTCAGTGGTTATTTAAAAACTTAAGATATTAAAAATTGATCTGCAAAAATTACATGATATTCAATTTATTCACTCAGCTTATCTTCATATAACTGGTTGGACTTTGGCTTGAAAGTGATCAAAATGTAAAATGTCATTAGAGTGCTACCAATGGGTTGTTTCTCTACACGCCTGTAACACTCCAATTTAACTTAGATCAGATTTACTAAATGTATTGTAATGTACAGTTGTAAATAGCAATAAATAAATATTAAAAAAACAAAACAAACAAAAAACATGTTAATGCGTGTTAAATGGAGAAACATTTCCTTCTTTTACCATGTTAAAACGATATAACATATATGATTGAGAGTTTGTTACTAGGTCTGTTAAATGGAGAATGGCATCAGGCAATAGATCAGCTGAGCTCGTCACTGTTTTGCTTCTTGTCATGTAAAGTTTTTTTCTTCGTAGTTTATGTTTTGATTGTGTTAGTATTGTTTTGGATGTTTTTATAGCTAATAAAGCAATCGATGACAATAATAATAATGTAATGAAAAATGTCAATTATGAGCTAATTGACATTTTTCATTACATTGATTCTCTTCCTCACAAGTTGGAAGATCAACAAGGCACTGAGTAGCCAAACTTTTACACAACTTCCTCTTTTCACTCAATTTAGGCATGTTGTAATAAATTACTTTAATCAAAACTTAGAACTAAACTTATAGTTGAATAACTTGAAGTTTTGAAAGGAACGGTTATAAAACTATTTGCTCAGAAAATACGCTGGGAGCTCATGACTTTAAATAGGGCTGCTCACAATCCTATACTTACGACATTTACCATGGTAAAACATTTTACATTTAATACCCCCTATTGTAGCTTTTTATTAGAAAACTGTGGGTGTCATGTGGTGTAAATATTTTTTAGTTCAGTCATTTTTATTGATATCGATTAGTCAAAATATATTGTGCAAAATACACATTTAATATTGTGAGTTGTTTGAATACAGATTGAAATACTTTTACATTTTTTTTAAATTAATACATTCTTCCAGTGACACTGAAATATACTAATTTATGCTTATGACAATATTTTCGAATATTTTCTTTGAGAGCAATAAAATGATTAGATAATCAGTTAGACCTGAAGAGCCGAAAATATTTTTTTTGTATCTCTATCTAGTCCAAAAAAATCTGGGGCGTGCATCACAACTTTAACTCACAACCCTGGCACACCCCAGCCTATACCCAGCCTATACCTGCTTAAATATGTAATTTTAGTTTCGGACCATTTTTCGTTTTTGAGCTAGACTGTTAACAGAAAAATTTCCGAGACAAGGACCAAAAAGTCAGGGGGCCTAAAAACACTTTCCTCGAAAACTCGAATTAGAAATTTTGCACGACCGCAATACTCCCCCTTAATATATATTCCGTACATTGGAGTGAAAGTAAAAAAAAAGGTAATCTATGAAAATGTTAAAAATTTCTTGTTTATATTATTTTTTGAACTTAAAGAAATACAGGATTGGAGAAGTCTACGTATATTTATCCAGTTTTCGATTACTTTATTCTTTTTTTTCTCGAGTGTTTTTTGTCGCCATTTTTTTTTGGAAAAAAAACAGGTTCAATTGTAAATAATGTTTTAGTCGATTTCGCTTTCATCATCTACTATTTATTTTTAACTTTTTCACTTTCGAATCCTATTTACCACTGTGAAAACTGTGGGAAGAGCAAACACTAACAAGACGACCACATCAATCGATAAGTGATCCAATGATACAGAAGTGGGCAACGGGCATCAACATCAAGGGGGAAACTAAGGAAACCTTCAGCGGCGTGCGAAAGGAAAGCGATTGGAGAAATGTTCTTGGACAGAACAGAAGGGCCAACTTATGTTCTGGTTATGTCATTCTGCGTTTACGTGGTCTAGGCGTATCTTCCGCGAAGACAAAGGGGAGGAAACCGCCGGACGAAACATAGGAAATGATCGGGGAGATTTCTAGAGACCAGATGGGAAGACACCATACATCATGTTGATTAACAACTTGACACGTGTCACTAACTAGCAATGACACATCGCCTTTTGGCGTGTTATCATATTTCACGATATTTTCTCTATGGGGCCCATAACCTATGTTCCAAGTCCGTTAGGATTTCGTTTTCACAGACTACTTTTAGATCAGCATATGATTTTAAAAATCTTATTTTGCGTATAATTTATTTAGTCCAGGTTGTTACTTCTTAATTCAAGTAGCGACGTTCTTAATGTTGGCACTAGTTTTTATATAGGTTATGTTCATTATTTAGAATAAATCCTGTATGGACTTTCACAACGCGATGAATAAGAGGAAGATA
>NW_027110416.1:1239189-1240909 GCF_000696795.3 Halyomorpha halys
AGGTTCAATTGTAAATAATGTTTTAGTCGATTTCGCTTTCATCATCTACTATTTATTTTTAACTTTTTCACTTTCGAATCCTATTTACCACTGTGAAAACTGTGGGAAGAGCAAACACTAACAAGACGACCACATCAATCGATAAGTGATCCAATGATACAGAAGTGGGCAACGGGCATCAACATCAAGGGGGAAACTAAGGAAACCTTCAGCGGCGTGCGAAAGGAAAGCGATTGGAGAAATGTTCTTGGACAGAACAGAAGGGCCAACTTATGTTCTGGTTATGTCATTCTGCGTTTACGTGGTCTAGGCGTATCTTCCGCGAAGACAAAGGGGAGGAAACCGCCGGACGAAACATAGGAAATGATCGGGGAGATTTCTGGAGACCAGATGGGAAGACACCATACATCATGTTGATTAACAACTTGACACGTGTCACTAACTAGCAATGACACATCGCCTTTTGGCGTGTTATCATATTTCACGATATTTTCTCTATGGGGCCCATAACCTATGTTCCAAGTCCGTTAGGATTTCGTTTTCACAGACTACTTTTAGATCAGCATATGATTTTAAAAATCTTATTTTGCGTATAATTTATTTAGTCCAGGTTGTTACTTCTTAATTCAAGTAGCGACGTTCTTAATGTTGGCACTAGTTTTTATATAGGTTATGTTCATTATTTAGAATAAATCCTGTATGGACTTTCACAACGCGATGAATAAGAGGAAGATAGTAGAAAGAAACTAAATATGTTTTAATGATTGGAGAAGTTTGTCGGGGGGTGCAGTCAGCAAAGAACAACCTAAATAAAAAAAAAATATTTATTTATTTTATGCCGACGTTTCGACCTAAGTTTCAGGTCTTTATCAGGGCTATAGAACAAAAGGGATAACAACAACATTTACATTTCTTATATCAGAGTGGAACAAAAGAAATACACAAGCCTTAAAATATATTTATATTTAGTCTAATGAATTTTAATCTATTATATAAGAAAACATGTGGTGCTTAGAAGGTATACATAAAGTGCCGGCAAGATTAATACAACGTACATGAGCTAAAACAATCAATTTTGAATACACGAGGTGGGGTATCTACCAACATTCTTTAACTATAAATTAAAAGTTATAAGTTTTTAAGGTTCAAAAGGGTTTGTTAAGTTAATTTTTATTTTTCAGAAAGAAATAGCCCTTTTTTATAACTTCATTATTTTTCTCTCAAACTGGAATAACGTATTACAGTAAACAGCAATAAGACGATGAAGAATAAATATTATTTTGGACATAGGGTGCAACGAATGAAAAAAGAAACAAAATGTGGACTTATATTCGTGATTGTAGTGTATCATGTAATAATATTGTTATACAAGCGTTGTTCCACAATATGTACAAATAAATCAAATATCAGGGGGATAGCATTTCCGATTTTAAGGTCGCGATAACACTTTACCTTGGAATTCACTTAGAGTTAATTATGTTAAAAGCTGTCTTGAGTTAGCCTTAGGCATGGAGAGCATAAAACCAGAGGGAGAGGCGAAGGAGTTTACAATCCAGGGCCGCTTGATATTCAGGACCTCGAGTATTTTAATCCTGGACAAAAGAAAGAGGTCCTGGAGAACGTAATATCCTCTCCACGTCACGGAGGCTCGGCATTTAGAGCTCCTTAAAGTATTATCCACATTAGGGGAAGGAACAGCCAGAAAAATAAGGGTTAAAAT
>NW_027110416.1:1240959-1250648 GCF_000696795.3 Halyomorpha halys
TAGAAAGAAACTAAATATGTTTTAATGATTGGAGAAGTTTGTCGGGAGGTGCAGTCAGCAAAGAACAACATAAATAAACAAAAACATATTTATTTATTTTATGCCGACGTTACGACCTGAGTTTCAGGTCTTCATCAGGTCTATAGAACAAAAGAGATAACAACAACATTTAGAGAAACAAAATTGAAAAGGAATAGTATACAAACAAATTTGGAATTATATAAAGTATTGAATTGAATCATAAATGATGAATAATCATAAATGACTCCGACAAACTTCTCCAATCATTAATCTACGGTCAACTATCATACACCTCATTATAAATATGTTTTAGAATAAGTTATTGATTTGCAAGTTTAAAAAAAAAAAAAAAATCAAATCAGAAGATTCAGTTGGCCTCACGCGAAAATAATTGCAACCATTTGACAAATCAAAATAACTACTTTTGAATCAATTCTCGATTACATAATTTAACCTTACAATTTCTCCTAGTATGTCACAACACTTACTCTTCGCTCAGAATCCCCATTAAATCGAACCTCACATTTGAGGCTTTTAAAGACAAAGTTGTGTAACTCCATTTATTATAAATTTGAGTCAATTCTATATATGAAGTTTGAATATCTATGACTGCCTAAAGGAATAATGGTGTAACTCACGGCGTTCCAAGTAGTTTGTACAGATGACGTAATAAAACAATGCACTCATCTGTTGATAGCCAATATAGTGTATTTGCCATTAATTTTGATTTAAATTTTTGTAGGCATTTTACTTGGAAAAATATTGATATATGTCCTACTGTTTCGTCCAATTAGCAGTTGGAACTACGAAGAAAATTAATCACACTGAAACTGCTTCATTTTATTTTGAAGGAGATGATCAGGGTTGGGGTTAAGAAGAAATAAAAACAGTATAAAGAATTATTTAATCACTTCCGACGTTTCGACCCTCATTGTAGGTTTTTTATCTGGACTACAATAAAAATGTAGAAAGAAGGTAGGGTTAAAGTAAGAATAAAAGAGTGATATAAAAAATATAACATAAAAAAGTAAAGCTGGTGATATATAAAAAATAAAAACATATAAATAAATATTTTACCTCTTTTGCTTACCATTTTATAACAATTATATCTCCGCATTTAATTAATTCAATAGATTTTTTAAATTATATGTAGTTTGACTCATCAGTTCAATTTATTACTTTAGTTAATAGTTATTTTTTTATTTATCTTTATCTTCTTTGTTATTTTACTTAAATTATTGTATTGTTTATACACCATCAGCTTTACATTTTTATGTTATGTTTCTTAAATCTCGCTTGTATCTTTACATTAACTCGACCTTCTTTGTTTCTTTTCAATTTGTGGCCTTAATGAAGACCTAGAACGTGAGTCGAAACGTCAACAGAAAATATATTTATAAATGCTTTATTTTAAATTTCATGTTTGGAAAATGATTTAGACATAGAGAGTCTTCCTCTAAAACTCTTTTTTCTTATATCAGAGTGGAACAAAAGAAATACACAAGCCTTAAAATATATTTGTATTTAGTTTAATAAATTTAAATTTTTTATTTATTATATAAGAAAAACGTGGTGCTTGTAGTGTATACATAAAGTGCCGGCAAGGTTAATAACAACGTACATGAGCTATAACAATCAATTTTGAATACATGAGGTGCGGAATATTTAAATTCTACAGTTTTAAATTTCAATTTCTACCAACGTTCTTTAACTATAAATTATAACTTTTTATGGTTCAAAAGGGTTTTGTTACTTTAGTTATTTTTTATTTTTTTGAAAGTAATATCATTTTTTTTTATAACTTTATTATTTTCCCCTCAAACTGGAACAACGTATTACAGTAAACAGCAATAAGACGATGAAGATAGACATAAAAAATAAATATTATTTTGGACATAGGGTGCAACGAATGAAAAAAGAAACAAAATTTGGACTTATATATTCGTGATTGTAGTGTATCAAGTAATAATATTGTTATACAAGCGTTGTTCTACAATATGTACAAATAAATCAAATATCAGGGGGATAGCATTTCCGATTTTAAGGTCGCGATAACACTTTACCTTGGAATTCACTTAGAGTTAATTATGTTAAAAGCTGTCTTGAGTTAGCCTTAGGCATGGAGAGCATAAAACCAGAGGGAGAGGCGAAGGAGTTTACAATCCAGGGCCGCTTGATATTCAGGACCTCGAGTATTTTAATCCTGGACAAAAGAAAGAGGTCCTGGAGAACGTAATATCCTCTCCACGTCACGGAGGCTCGGCATTTAGAGCTCCTTAAAGTATTATCCACATTAGGGGAAGGAACAGCCAGAAAAATAAGGGTTAAAATTAGAACAACCCTAAATTATGTTTTGTTTATTCTGAATTTACATTCGCAAAGCATTCCTACTTTTTTAATTTTTTTTTTTGGTTAGTTGAATTTTGGTTACTATTATTGAATACAAATAACGTCATAACAGTGAAACTTAACTGATTATGTAATGACACTAATTGTATATACAATATAATCAATAACTGTTAGAGAAATTATAAGCTAGCTGCTACCTAATATTGACAAACAAAATGTTCTCAGAAATGTACAGATACGCCACTTTGGCCTTGCGCCCGTGAAGTTATAATTGTTTATCCCTGGGTTGTTACCTTGTTTTTTTTTCTTAGCCCTTCTGATGAAGGCCTGGAATTCTGGCCGAAACTTTGGCATTAATAAAATAGTACTTATCTCCAATATTCCACACTGGACACACCACAACCATCTTCTCCTTGTAAGTAATTATTTCTCTATTATTGAAAAATAAAATTTTTGGAAGGTTCCTTGTGTCTCTAAACAATCAATTAAACAAACAATGAAAAAAATAAAAGAACATAATCTGGACCAGAGGTAGCACATCTCATTTCGAGAATTTAAAAGCAACAATTCAAATACAGATATCATATCTCTCCGGAATAGTTGAGAAAGATAGTATCTAGATATTTTGGATAACAGAGATCACAAAGGTCACGTTAATAAAATAAAATAATTCTTCATTGAAGACATAGATGGAATCATTAGTGAATAGTCTACGAAGTCGAATATCTAACACTTATAATGAAAAAAAAAATTATAAAGTAATAAAATTGAAAAGATAAGGAACTATTATCAATACAGGTGTTAAATCTTTTTTTTTTTACATCTCTATAAATGCGCCTTGGACGATTCCATTAGGGAAATGGCCGCGGGTTGGAAATGGCAAATCAGCAACCTTCACTCCTCCTCAGAGGTCTTGAATAGAGATTAACTTTCTTTTACAAAGGCTCTTAGCTATTGTTGCTCACTTCAATAGTAGACCACTACGGTATAGAATCAAAATTAATATAATTTTAAAAAACATTTAAATGTTATATAATTAATCTTTTTAGACAATTTCCTTATCCAAAGAACATATAGACATATATGGTGTAATGATTCATCACTGAATCAGGACCTCCATTCTTCTTTATCTTGTGCAGAAGCCATCTAATCAACTCTATTTAGTTTCTCGCACATCTGTGCGGACAGAATAAAATCGTTTGAGGTTGGATCTTATTACTCTTTTTTTGTTCGATGAAGAAACTCTCTTGCCAATTTACTCAGTATTTGCTTCTGATCTTCATAAACCTTTCAATAACAGTGTGCTTGGAGAGGTCGTAAATTCCACATTAGTTCATCTTCGCCAGTTATTATAATCTTTGATTAGGCCGAACATTCTTCGCAATCTTTATCTCTCAGAAATAAGAAGTCTGTTTCTGTCAGCACTAATTCTTAGCTAAGGCCCAAGTTTCGGATTCATTTGTGACGACTGGTAGTTTTGTAAAGTCTCACGTTGGTTTCATGAGTAATTCATCCCTGTTGATCCATCATCTCTTGCTCTTATATATTTAGTTTTATGTTGCTTTATTTCAAGTACGAACATTTTTCTTGCTTTTGACTTTAACTTAATGTTTATTTTTTACATTCAGGCAATACATTTTCCTTAACACAATAGTACCTTTTGTTAGATTTTAACGACCTATTGTTGGCCATATATAAATTCTAAAGACAATTAGAAGATTTAAGAGGTAAGCAATGCAATCTTAGACAGGAAATCTATATTAAAACCATAAACAACTACTCTTACTTATAAAACAAAACTAAGACCACTACTGTGTACAGCTGTGAAGTCTGAGGGACAGCATCCTTTCTTTACGATAAGGAAAAAAATTACAACTTTTCCAAAATAAGATCCTAAGGATCCCAGTTTCTTCGGCAAGATGCCACTTGCAAAAAATAGCTAATTGATCGGCTACTACAAAAAGGAAGCCATAAGAGACTTCATTAAAAAAAGGTTCATAAAATTCCACTACCAGTTACCGGCAGTTAAAGGAGCAGTAACTTACAACTTGGGAAATCCAACCTCGCTCGGAAGACTGGAGCCCAGGCTGCTGCAGGACTTCCTGTTATAAATTCTATATTTATCTGTTTTTATTATTGTCATTACTACTATTTTATTTATTTTTCTCAAATTAACTTTTTTTTTTCTTTTTCCAAAGAGAAGTCAGTTATTTATTTTATTAAATCTATAAATTTCATTGTTTTTGTTGCCAAATTTTCTTTTTTGCTCTTCTTAAGAATTTTATTTTTATTAATTTATTTAATTTAATATATACGTAGTTCATCGTTATTATTCACAATCGTTCAATATTTAAAGTGTTGTAAATAGTTAGAGGTTTCTTTTGCACGAGACTTCCTCCCCTATCATCAATTGTTAAAAAACATTTTTAAAAAAGCCCATTAGGCCGATCTGGTATTGAATAAAAATAGAAAATTTAAACATTCAACAAATTCGCGGTATTACCCATGCCTCCGTACCAAGAGTAGGGCTAAATAGAATGCGAGAAATATTTTCAACTAAGCTTTCAGTCATGAATTTCTCTTACGCACTTCTTATTCGCTAACCTCAAATACTCATTTGTAAGACAATACACAATATTTTCTTTTTTTTCTATCTCTTTTTTTAATAATAATTTCCCCCGACCCGATGACCTTTCGAAGAACTGTTCATATCATCCGACCGCAATCACGAGGAAACTGGAAAGCGCACGGGGCTTAGAAAGTTCACGAATGACTCACTCGCGAGGCAAGGAAATTGTGAAAGATTGGATTTCACTTGGAAAGGGGCATATAACATGACCAGAGTATTAGCATGATTACAGAGGAACAGCGCGGCCCAGTTGTAGACGTTCTTCGTGTCAAAGCAGAGAGCTATAGTCTATCGGCTATTCGAACAGAAGAGGGCTCACTTCTGTGTTAAAGTTGATTGGGGTATCTTTTTCAATTTTACGAATAATGTAACCCAGAAATCGAAATTTGTAGCTTTATTATGGTTAAAATCAAAACTGTAAAAAAAACAAAAAAAAAAACATACAATGCATTTATGTTTTAGTTTTTCTCTATTTTTTTTAATGAAATATCCATTTTGTCGTTACAAGTTACAAACAAAAGTAACCTTTGGGTTAATATCAAAATAATTTTAGTCATATATTAAGCTAAATCTAATGTTGACGTCTCAAAGTATGGACTACTATACTAGCAAACGGTGTAAACAAAAAAATAATGTTCTCGTTACAAAAAAATTAAGAAAATTTTTTTTTACAATTGTTTGTAACGTTTAACTTCTTAACCTAAATCCTGAGATTTGAGATATTTAATACAAGGCAATTAGATAATCGAAAAGCTATTTTTTCACTCATTTTGAATTTTCGCTTATATTTGAAAAATATGCGTTTCAGAAAAAAAATTACAGTAAAAATATAAAATAGGCATAAATGTAATTTTTATAGCACAGTGATCTTACATAAAGAAAGAAGGTAATTATATATAAGAAAATATTAACTATACAAAAACTAGAAATGTAAACCAACATAATGCAGAGGAAAAAAAAATGGTGGAAAGTATAGAACCGATAAATTAATTATTAAGTTAGTAGGATCTAACTTCGATAAAAACTCAATGATAAATGATCAACGTAGGTTCAATCTGAATCTGGAATTTAGATCTATTCGCTGAATGGCATTGTGAGATTTTGTGAGTCTAAACAAATTTCAGTCATATGGCTAGTTGTAACACCAGTAAACCTGCAGCAAGCCATTTATTTCTCGTCATCTACGTTCTACCAGAAAAATGAGTGAGTAGAGACACCTTGAAGTGCCTCCCGGCACAGAGAAGGAGGAGGGAGGAAATCTAGGAGGAAGAGAAGATAATCGAGCCGTGGAGTAAGCCCACCTTTCAATACAATTCAACCATCACCATCAGCGTCATTAAATCATAGACCCATTATTAAAAATTTACTAACACACCTGTTGGTTCGGCCACCCCTACTTCAATTGTAATTTATGCAATAGATTTGTCGTTTAAATTAATTATGATTTATTAATCACAAATTTATACAATCCTCTAAAATCAAACCAGCGATTTAAAAGTGAAGGGAGTGCCTGGCATTAGATTGAAGGCACACTTCTTACAGAAATATTAAAAAAAAAAAAATAGTGATTTTTTCACTTATGTTTGAAAAAAATATATGTTTTAGGAAAAATATATAGAGAAGGATCAAATGAGAACAGCAATGTAGCAGAATGGATTCAAAAATAATTTTACACTAGCTTTTTAGAGCATAATGACACAAAGAAAATAGTATTTTTAAAAGAAAAATGCTTAAACCTGGAAAGCAGAAAGTATATGTAAGGCTGTGAATTAAAAAATTGTTATTATTCTTAATAATGGCCAGGAAGGAAGAAACGTTGGAGATATGAAATAAATTAATAAATGAATTTTTGTTTTTTCAATTTTTTTTTATTTTGATGAAGGTAATTTTGGGTTATAAAATTTTATTCACCAATTTTTTGGAATAATCGTAATTAAGGGTTTCTTGAGGTGAAAAACGAATATCAACTTTGTTTCACCCCTAACAAAATTTTAACCGCACTATGATAGGTAAATTAGTCTGAATTTTCTGAAAAACTATTCATATTTTATGCAGTAAATATGCCAATATCATCAATTTCCCGATAATATTAAGAAAAAATAAACTAAATCGGACCGGTATTAACTATTAAACAGCAAATTACTCCTGTTTTTATTTTTAGCGCGTTCTCTGCATGTCACCATAGTTAGCACTATCTTTCCTTATCACTTCATCTAAGCTTTAAAAATAAATTTTTATTTATAAATATTTTTATTAATATCTATAATATTAACAAAATTGAGCATTTTTGGGGCGTAGCTCAGCATAAGTTTGCTGTTAATATTGTCACTTCTTATAACTTTATTTATATATTAATTGATACCAAAGCTTCAATAGTGTTCAATTAATGTATATACATGCTTAACTATATCAAAATTGCCGGGTCTCCTAGTAGATTAATAAAAAGGTTGGGACTAAAATGATCTACGTTATTGTAATCCATAAATAAGATATAGTTTATTTTTAAGTATACTGAATTTTTCATAATATTTTATTGCGTCTTACAGCTCCTATTAGATCTAATCCTAATCCTGTTAGCACGGAGTAGAGCCATCGCCTTTAGCTTTAGCTCGAAATGTAATTGATCTTTTTTGAAAGTAATCTAAAGCTGACTTGAAAAAAAAAAATCACTTTTTTAGTGTATTTTAAACTAACCTATAATAAAATTACCATGTATGTATTTTACGCAAAAATAGAAATATAAAACACGACTCTGCTAGCCTTAACTGCAGAATTGATCACATTTATTAAAAAAATCAGGTGCTTGCTGATGTCAGTGGTTCGACATTCCATCACAGTGAACAGGCAGAACCCAACAAAGCACACAAAGCTATTAGAATTAACAATGGAAGAAACAAAGATAGTTTAACACTGACCCAGAGTTAAGACATATTTGTTAAAGACCTCCTAACAACGACCTCGCAAACTGAGCCAAGGGTACGACGCCGATATGGTTAGCAGTTATTACCTCACTATGGTTGCAGCAATACTTCACTAGCACCATCGCGGATGATCGCTTATGAAACGTACGTTGACTATAAGAACAGCTCCCGAACTCTAATGGTTCTATGATATGATGTCAAGGTATAAGGAGGCAGTACGCGACATAAGTAGCTGATAAGATCATGCTATGGTATGATGTTTCCAGTTCAACTAAATATTTTTAGATTGGAGAAGTTTGTCGGGGGGTGCGGTGAGCAAAGAACAACATAAATAAACAAAACAATATTTATTTATTTTATGCCGACGTTTCGACCTGAGTTTCAAGTCTTCATCAGAGCTATAGAACAAAAATTTTTGTTCTATAGCCCTGATGAAGACCTGAAACTCAGGTCGAAACGTCGGCATAAAATAAATAAATATTGCTTTTTCAGATTCCATATGAAAAAAATACACTGAAAACGCAAATACTAATACAGATCCTAAAAGTAATTATTGATAAGGCGCGCTTAGATAACGAAATAATGACAAAAATCATTCGTGATCAACGCTAAGCACTTTTAACTTATACACCTATGATCTATCCAACGCTATAATATTTTTTATTTCATTTTAAATTATACGATTTATATTTTATTTATTCATTTATTTAGTAAAGTATAACAAATTCCACCAGATGGCAACATAAATTGGTCGGTGCCCAAATAACATACAAAAATAATAATAAAATCAACGACTTAAAGCCGTAACTCATCAATTTCACAACTATTTTTAGAGATAAAACTAATGATTTAATTTATAAAATACAGTTAGTTTGAAACTGTTAACTAATAATAGAGTAATATTGATATATAAGCTATTTATAAAGTAAATTAAATTTGGTAATAGAATATAACAAATGAATGATATGAAATACAACTTAGGAAGAGAAAAGTAATGGTGATAAAAAATAAAATAAATTGTATCCACTTCAGTCTAAAACAATTTTTTATTAATATTTTAAATTTTCAACCTTTCCACCCTCAAGGATAATCGTAACTATAAATTACATCACATCCAACTATAAAACTTTTTTGCAGGCCGAGGTTTAATTAAAAGTTTCATAATTAAATAAAAAAGTGATAAAATAGGTTAATTTGACTAAAATTATCAGGCCTGCAAACAATTTTAATAGGACGTGAGGTGTGAATTTATAGTTAATAGATTGTCCCTGAGGATGCCCGAAACGTTGGAAATTTAAAATTGTTGAGACTGAAACGGATACAATTTATTTTATTTAAACAATAAAACCAGCCTCGAAGAAGTGAGGCGCTTATATATAAAGTAATAAATTAATTATAATAAAGCTAATAAGTCCCTTAAATCTAATAAAAATTATAGAGTTAACTAACTAAAGTGCTTGATATATTTTTTGTAATATATAGATAATATATAAATAAATAAAAATTTATTAAAAAGAATTATGATATTCATTGTATTTATTTATATGTCAAAATCATACAGATTATTAATTTTGGAGTCTAAGTGTATGTATATGTATTGATATTGAATATAATAATATAAAGAATATTGATGTAGTAAATAAGAAAGTCGGAGGTTGGTCAAGATAAAACACACTTTCTTTTCTTCATATTTGTTTTTATTTTTTCCCAGGGATTTATTCTGCTTACAAAAAAGTTGAAAGAAAAAAAAAAGAGCCAAAAAAAACATG
>NW_027110416.1:1250716-1261698 GCF_000696795.3 Halyomorpha halys
AACGTATATTGATTTAAATCAATATAAAAAAAAAGTCGATAGTAAAAAAAGTATTACAAGAACGTAATAAAAAACAGATATATATATAATAGATTATAATTTTTCCTCTATCATTGTAAATGGCCCAACTATGATGCATCAAATATCCAATTGGCTACCATTTTGAGATAAAAAAGTGAATGGTAATGATGAGTTCCCGGGATCTGTGTGGTGTGACCTGTCATTTTGGTGCAAGAAATCGGCCGACTAGCTTCGATGGAAAACGGCGTCTCAAGAGCAATTTCATTTTCTGGCTGTGATCCACAATTGACCATGAGTGAGTAGTTTCACCACACTCAGGCAGAGTGAAGAATGGTAGAATGGGGGCATAAGAGAGGAACCAGCATAATAGAAGAGAAGATCCAGTCTCCAAGTTATATCAAAATCAAATCAATAATCAAGTAACCAGTAAAATCATTTATTATTCCATGTAACCATTTAATCAACAATCAAAATTAATTAATTTGTGTCTTATAGTTCAATCAAGAGTATAGGTTTATCACCATTCTTCATTTAGTTTTAAATCTATCTAATATAGATCATTTATTAAAAGTACTAGCGATACCATTAAATTACAATTAATTTGGGTAATATTCGCTAATATTTATCCCGGGGAATATCTAAATTAAAGAAATATCAATAATTATACTTATATTATTAAATCCACTAGTGTTGTTTTTAAATTATAACAATCCATTAAATACGTTGGTTTAAGAAAACTATCAATGAAAAAGTAGCGTTTGTAACAGCATAAAAAGGTTTTTAAAAATAAAAACAGTCAAGTTGATGCCTAAGATAACTTTCAGGCGGTTTCAACATTTCGCTCAGGAACGACTCTTTGCCTTGAAGTTCTAATGAATGTATATACACAGTTCTGTTTAGGTTACATTTAGGTTCGAGTTAATATATGCAAATGGATTCCAGTTGACAAAAACAAGGCATGAAGACGAAACGTCATGCTCCGAGTCAGATCTTGTATGGCGTAGCTGGAGGTATTTAGACTGTCTGCTTTGACGTTGCTCAAGGCAATGATAATACACTTACAGTCAAAAATCGAGTAATACATCTGTAGTATTTTCTTAAATTGTATTTCTGTATAAATACAGGGAATTATGTGAGGAAACACTGGTGGAGGGTGAACTGGTGAGAGGCAAGCAGGAATACCATCTCATTTGCCATCGAAAGTGGGTGTTAAAATTAAAACAAACATTAATTACAGGCACTTAAGCTTGAATTATTATAATAAGTGTTACATAAATGTATATAAATCATATGCGTGTTACTAATAATTATTTAATAGTTAAAAAATAAATCAATTCCACCACGTCTCCACAAGACCATGAAGAATCTAGGAGTTGCATGAAAGCACGACGCATAAACAATGCTGGTATTCGTATAACTTGGGTCCGAAACCAGCAGGTCATATTGCACGCCACATATTAGATTTGTAAAATTAAACCTAAGTATTACATCTTAAGCACAAGTGACTTGTTACTTAACTTGTGCTTGAGATCTGTACTTGTCGCCCTTGATGATGGCCTGGAATTCTAGCCGAAACGTTGACACAAATAAATAAGTTATTATTTATTCCTGTTCTTCACTGATTGCACCCCCACCCATTTCCTCCTTATTTATATTATGTTTTTATTTTCGAAAAGAAATGAGAAGTGATTTAAATTAATTGTGAGTCATTAATGGATAAAAACCTAGCAAAAAAATACTTTAATATGTTAGATTTTAAAGTTGAGACCTCCAAATACCAATTTTTTAAACATCAGGTCAACTAAGTTATTATTTTTTTTTTTCCGGCCAAGACTCGCATTGGAGTCCTATACTGCCTAACCATAGTTGGGGGTCAAAGTTTTTCATTTTGTGGGACCACCACTCAATGAAAAGGTTGACAACCCTCGGCGTGTATGTCAAGTAAGTTACTAACTTCTAAATTAATTTTGTAGGTATCCGAAAAAGAGGGATCTAATCCTTAAAAACAGCGAAAAATACTGGGACAATGAAAATTTTATATAATAAATATAAAATAATGAATAATAATAATAAATAGGGATGGGACTTGTGTATTTTCATTAGCATTATTTTCTACTTATATTTATGCCTCTAGAGAACATTCCGCTATATATTAAATAATATTTATCCAATTCATTATGCTTAATTTTAAATATTTCACTGTTTTTATATTTTTCTTTTTAGTTTATATATTAGTCCATATTTTATTTTACATATCTTTAAATATTTTACCATTATTATATTTGTTAACTTATTTTTTTTTTCATCAAGTGATTATTTTAGTCCATATTTCCCATTTCAATTATTTATTTTTTGTTTTAATTTATATGAAATATTTGTAAATTAGAAAAAGACAAAAATTACAACATAAAAGGTTTTAAATTATCTTCCGGGAAGCCTAAAATGAACCTGAAAGTTCATGAGCTTACCTCTAATATTTCTTTCTTCTAAGCATATGCACTAATTAGGTCTGTGGATATGGAACGATAGTTCGGTTAATACAAATAGATTTTTCCATCCTATCGTCAACGATTTGTTATTGTAAACTTAAAAATGAGATCAGTAAATCTATTGATGAGAAGGATGAGGACAGAGTAAATGACTATTACGATTAAATATATTTTTTCTTGTTTAAAAAATTCTTTTAACAAATTAAAAAATATGTATACATTATTTTGTCTATTTTAGGTTGAACTTTCTCAATTTTGAATTTTTTTACATTGAATATTTCTCGGTTCCATCCTTAATAATAATAATAATAAAATGAGGGGAATGAAATTTATTTGCTACACAATTCCCTTCCGATGACCTTCGATATGGTGCACAAGTATTATTTTCGGGGAAAATAAAAAAAAAATAAAAAATATTACTTTATGATGTTATAGTATCTTCAAAGGCGATATTATGTTACTGTTACAGGCCTTCTGATTAGTTTGTCTAGATTCATAGTTTTCAGATCTTTTTAGGAATTGTTACTTTTATATTTTCATAACTATAAAATATAATACAATACTGTATAATTGACAATATTGAGCGCCCAGTTCCTCTGTACGATGAAGCCTACGATTAAACCTAAGAATAAGTTAGTCACCGGCAGGAGCAATATAACTCGAGACTGATGAGCCCTTTGATCAGAGCAGTAGCGGAACCTGCTCAATAGTAACGGAATCGCTAAGGTAATAAATATTCCTCCAATGGTGTAATGGTACACTTCCTCCCTGAGTGATTAATTCAAGCTACCTTTGATCGGGGCGTATTGCTCCTTCCGTTCGATAGGAGTCGAGGGTTCTCGGGCTAAATGATAGGCCCTTCAACTTCCCCTTAGTTATATAATTAACTGTCTCTACTACCATGGAATATATTATAGGGAGAATAGAGAATATATAAAAGACATATTTTATCCACATACCAATGAAGTATAATAAAAAACGTATGTCCAGAACGCTATGCTGAAAAAGTGTATATCTCCTATATATTTATATTGATTTTTTAGGATGTTAAAATAAAGTAAAGAGAAAAAAAAATGTTTTTAGAAGCAATAACAATAGCTGATAATCAGAATAATGCTATAAATCATAAAACAGGCACAAGGAACTTTAATATATCATATGCCGAACTCTTACAGAAATTGTACAGTACAGAACTTCCATTTTGCAAACAATAAAAATCTATTTATATATTAATCATCAATTATATATATCTACACAGTTATTAAACTCTCTACTCCTAAATCTTTAAAATTAAATTTCATAAATAACGAATAATGAAAATTTTATCTGGAACAACTTCGACCAAAGATCGTTACAAAATATGTCCAGTAAACTTTGTGATAGTAAGATGCGAAATTTATAAATTTAACTGACTTTAAAGAAAAACAACAACTCTAATACTTTACCAGCAACGGAATAAATGTGTCAGCTTACCTGAAAAGTAAAAAAAAGTAAATATTATTTGCAATCATATTCCCGTTTTATTCATAATACATCATTATCCTTATTATAGAAAATAAAACAAATATTTAATTTCGTTTAAATTATTTAAGCTTAAAGAATTAAAAGTTACTTTAAAACGACTTATTTGTATTTTAATATCAAGAGTCGATTACACGTGTGTACTAACTGCTAACTAATAGTACAAGAGCCTAAGAGGAGAAAAAAGGCAGTTATCTCACCCCAATTTTCGATTACTTTAATGAAAACTATGTATAATTAATAGTCAAAATTGATGAGCCAAGGAATAAAAAATGGCAGCTGTTTCAAAGCGATAAAAAAAAAAAATTTTCATTCGTAGCTCTATATCTTAAAAAGTAGGAACAACACAAGAAAACCGAAGAGAATGTCATATAAAGAAGAGTAAATTTGCTTAAATATAAGTCATAATAGAGTTATTTACGTTAAATAGTTTTCGAGATATAGCTTTTTAAAAAGAAACGTTTCATAAAAATGTTGTATGGGACGAACTAAAAGATCAGTAGTTAGTGAATTTATTTTGAAATATTTATATCTCAAAAACCATTTGACGTACAGATTTCTATTAGCACTCAAATCAAAGCTAGTTTAATGAGCTATAAAGTAGTTTATGATGTTTATCTTCGTAGGAGTAATCGTTTACATGAAATTTGTAAAATAAATTGATTTATAATCATTCGGACAAATTTCATTTGCCAAATATATATTCATATCCGAATTTCATAAAACTACTACCCCTATGAAGATAAGTGTTATAAACTACTTTATAGTAAGTTAAATTTACTTTATTTTGAGTGTTGGCAGACATATGTACGTCTTATGGATCTAGAGATGTATTTTTTCAAAAATCCAACATTTTATACGATCAACTAGAAATTAACATTTTGTGAGTTTATTTTGTCAAATATCATAAAAACTACTACTCCTACAAAGATAAACACTATTAACTATTTTGTAGTAAATTTAACTAGCTTTAATTTGAGCGCTGACGAACATCGGAACGTCCAATGGTTTCTGAAATAAGGTTTTTCATACATCAAATATAGTGCTAATAGACATCTGTACGTCACAAAGTTCCTGAGATAAAGATTTCTCTAAATAAATTAACTAACTACTAATCTATCAGTAGATTTGTAAGAAATTTTGCTTTTTAAAAAACATCACGAGAACTATTGGACGTAAAAAGCTCTTTTAGGGCTAATATTTCATCAGATTTACTCTTCTTTAAATAATGTTCTCTTAAATTTTCTAGTGTTGTCGGTAGTTTTTAAGACATAGAGATCCGAATGAAAAATCAATGTTTTTATAAGGTTTCGAAACAGCCGCCATTTTTTAATCCTTCTACCTATACTTGGCAGACTCATCAATTTTGACTAGTAATTATACCTAGTTTTCATTGAAGTAATCAAAAATTGTGGTGAAATGCCTTTTTTTCTTCCCGACTCTTGTACTATAATAGTTGATTACACGTTTGTGCTAACTGCTAATAGCTACTCATCTATTGTTTTCTCATTGACTAAATTATGCAATCCTCTGGTACAGAAGAATGATGTTACCATTATGATCTGGAAGATTAATATAAATTCAATGAATCCCATCAAATCACTTTTACCCTTTGTCGTAAACCTATTTCTTCCTGCTAACTTGTTTTCCTAGCTGTTCGGGGTATTTATGAGGATATAAATGGCGAAACCCTTACATTATCATCCGACACAAATAGAGTATGTTAAATACTGTATTTTTAGCTAATGCTAAGAAAAGTTAGGATTCCTCCCCAAACCTGCACAAAATCGAAGAAAATCTAACATTTGGGGAAGATGGTTGGGGTCAGCAAAAACACAACTAAAAAAAATATTGGAAGATTGTTGATTGACCGTGTGTATCAATGAATCGAATATGGTCCGGGTGCGGTCAAAAAAACTCAAATATTAAATGTGTATACTATTTTTATTTGAGGCAACATTTCGCCCCACGTTTCAGGGCTTCGTGAGGGCTAAAAAAGATATAAACACTTGACATAGTAACAAAAAAAAAAAAAAAAAAAATAAGTGGAAAATAACAGGGGTATACAATGAAAAGTAAAATTTAATAAGAAAAATTAAAGTTTGTAAACAGTAAATGAAAACGGTAATAGTAACAGAAAGATAAGAGATAAAATAAGAGAAGAAATATTAAAGAAAGTAGAAATTAAGAGATGAAAAGAGAAAAGAATAAAATCAAAAGAAAATTAATTTTTAATTTTTGACGAAAGTAAAAGTCAGAGAGAGCCGTTTGTATTGGGAGGAGTAGGGATGGCAGTTAAGCACGGGACATAATAACGAAAATAATTTTAAAGTAAACAATGTAAAAAAAAAAAAATTAAAATTAGGTAAACAGTAAATGATAATATAGATAATAGCGGAGAAGAAGAAATTTACAAAATTAAAAAAAAAATTCTCATAGAAGAAATAAAGTATAAAATAATGGGATGCAATATGTGTAAGTAATTAAGAAAGACAATATACCAAATGAGTGGGGATACAGAGATATGTATTTTTAGCCCTGACGAAGCCCTGCAACGTGGGGCGAAACGTTGGCTCAAACAAAAATAGTATACCCATTTACTATTTGAGTTTTTTTTAACCGCACCCGGACCATATTCCATGCATTAAAAAAATATTATATATTCGTGCCGACAATTCAAACTGATTTTCAGGTCTTCATGAGGGATCTTTCGGCAGACATTGGAATGACCGATCCCTAAATTATTTCGCGAAAGCCCCGTTAGGAATCACTGTTTTAGACAAATAACGAACTTGGAATTCTCATAGAAGACTAAAAGAACTAGAAATCACTCTTCGATCCCGACAGATGGTTTAAACTTTCAACTAATTACAAAAGACTCATTTTCATGAGCATAATAAGACCTATTTGGACTAACGGAGTTGAGCTTTGGGCCTTCACTAAAACGATGGAATTTCTCTCGTATCAAATCATTTTTTTTTTTTTTTAATTTTATTTTATGACCGCTTTCCTAGTCATTTCTCACATACGGAGAGAGGGGAGGGTTTTCTAGAGGTAACTAACCTGTTCTAACCAGGGGGTCAATCCTTCATTACGTGGGTTCACCATAGAAATGAAAAAATCGACACCCCAGACCGGATTCGAACCGCTAAGTTCCCAGGTGGCAAAAACCTGTGCCTCAACCACCTGAACTAAAACTATTTTCTTCTATGATAAACTCCCTAAACACCCAAATACACTTGTTTCCTCTTCAATACTTGACTATTTTTATAGCGACGAGTAGATTCTCTATAGTATGGCAATGTAATGTTACTCACAATAGATTTACTAGATGTTTTTTCATATAATAAAGTTGTAAATTTCAATAAATAATAAAAAAAGAAAATTAATTCCTTTAGCTAGTGTTAATTATTTTGTTCATTTAACTATTGTTATTATTATTATTATTAGATGTGCCTCGATGCGCTGGGATCTTTTGAGCTCTGCTCTACCCCTCATACGTGGGGGATAGAGTGGGTTCCGGGATCCTCAGATCAATTGTATATAAGAGTGTAAATGTGACTAGAGACTATATTATTTTATCATTATATTATTTTATTTATTTTTCATACAGATAGTTTGATTATGTTCATTTTGTTTATTCTTCTGTTTGTATATATTTTAAGAGATTTTTTTTTTATTCATTTATTTAATTTTATTTTAGTATGTATGAGACCATTCATCACTATTACCTATTGCCCACAACTGTGTGGCAGATTGTAATATCTATCAATAAATAAAAAGTAGTAGTTTTTAAAAAAAAAAAAAAATCTGGCTCAGAAAAAATAGAGAAGTATTATCTCTCTCTAATCAATATGATCTTTTATTTTCATTTCCATTTTAAGAATTTTAGGTTTCATGTTGGAATCTACCAATAACATATTATGCAGTATAAAATATATTAAATCAATCAATTAATAATAATTGCGTGTTAGGGTATAATCACTAAATAGGAAAACAAAAGGACAATGGAAGAGACAGCTTACCGCCGAGAGGAAGCGAAAACCTTAATTGAGAAGGATTATCCTCGAAGAGCTCCTTCAAATATTTACCCTCCCGCTCCTGCTCCGCCCTCCCTACTCAGGATTAGGAGCAATGTTCTCAAAAAATAATAATCCCTCCTCACTCTTACCCGTCTTCTATTCAGGCAATGGATGATCGGTTATTAAAATTTACATATCCAATAGAATAGTTAGATTGTAGACACACTTATCAAATTCTATCTGATCAAATATTATTTTTGTTATCACTTTGATTTGATTGATGTATACATTTTTTTCATTCCTTTTAAAAGATTGTCCATCCATTTTTTTTAAATTGTGTTTATGAATTCAGGCCTATCTTAAGCTTGAGGAAAACCAGTGAAAGTGATATATT
Organism: Halyomorpha halys; assembly: GCF_000696795.3. Classification (NCBI taxonomy): domain Eukaryota; kingdom Metazoa; phylum Arthropoda; class Insecta; order Hemiptera; family Pentatomidae; genus Halyomorpha; species Halyomorpha halys. Next base: position 1,259,164 of record NW_027110416.1, read on the forward strand.
AAAAATTATAAGAATGGCATGATATATACCTTTATAGTCCTCAGTAAGCCTTATCCGGAATGTTCGTTGTAGCCATATGTTGTACAATTTCATTGGGATGGCAATATACGTCGTGAAATGTCTGTATGTGTATTTAATGTATATTCTAATACACGAAGTATGTGTAAGCATGTGTGCAGTGTTCTGTTAGTGACGTAACATGGAGGTCGCGTTTGTGAAATCTGAAGATGAAAATCTGACGCAGGGTTTTTCATTGAAATGTTTGTAGCTTATTACATATTACAGGCTATCCAAATAAAAATTGACTTATAAATCTTAATTAATTCAATATTTTCGATAGGTGAGTAGTGAGGAATCTTCAGCAATTTATTATTTAAACCCACACTAAAAATTAATGAAACGTCATATTGACATATCACTTGTTTATATATAAATACAACTCGGCTGTTGTAATGACAATATAAAATATTTCAAACGAACGAGTTTGTTTACGGTTGTAAAACGGGGTATTCATGATATTGTGTTAAATGTAAAATGTTTTACTATGTTAAATTTTACAAGTTTAGGATTGTGAACAGCCCTATTTAAAGTCAGGTTAAATGTTAAATAAATGAGAGCTTCTAGTGGATTTTCTGAGCAACTTGTTTAGTAACCTTTCCTTCCAAAACTTCTTGTTATTGTTTACTTTTAAGTTTTTATTACAGTAATTTATTACAACATGCCTAAAGTAAGTGAAAAGAAGAAGTGTGAAAGTTTGGCTACTGATTGTCTTGTTTAAAACTTAACACAACAAACAAAATGGTGTATAGCTAAGCTGGTCTGTTTCGTGAAGTCATTCTCCATTTAATTAACCTAGTAACAGGCTCTCAACCATATAATATATTATATCGTTTTAATATGATAAAAGAAGTTAATATTTCTCCGTTTAACGCTTTAGCATGTTAAACGAATACCTCTATTGTAACTGAAATTGTTCATGAAGTGCAGATTTTGGTATCATCGGCTTTTTAAAAGCTGATTTCAAACGTTGCTGAAAGACAATAATGTTGATTTAATGTTCCAAAAAGAGCCTACTGGTACAAGGTAAAATATTCTGATTAATAAACTACTTAATGTTGTAAAAGTTTTCATTTTTCCAATTACCATGTTTTACGACCAAACGCCTCATATTACGAAGAAAAATTACTTTTATGATAAAAATTTGTGTAAAATTTACTGATAAATAGCCAACCAAAGCAAACCACTGGAGATGACAAGTCTCACTGCTTACTATAGGAAGCTTTAAGAAGCACTAGCACATTGTAATCGTAAATCATTAAAATAAGTAGCCACTTTAGCGGTCGATACCACTAAAACGAGGGGATAAACAGAAAAACCCAAAATTTCTGAATATATTTATAATTTAAAAATATTTGAAACATGGTAATTGGTTTTTAAATATATTATTTAATTATTCTTTATAAGAAATAACAATGATTTATTTACTTAAATATAATCAGACTTTGTTGTATTCCTGTGATGACAAGAAGGCTAATTATATGTTTCAAGGAGTTTAAAATCTTGCTATTCCTACATAGCGAAACTGTAATTTTTATCCCATTACAAACGAACTCAAGGCGATTTTTATGTTTTTAATCTATGCATGGATATTCCGTATAACGAATAATTCTCAGATCTAATCAAGCATCGTCGATCCTCAATCGAAACAAAGCATGGGAAATATAATCCTCAGAAGATTGAAGTAAAGGTTATCCCAGTAGACCATTAAAAAAAAAATATGAAATGGAGATGGCTGAATCGGCAAGAAATAACATAGAGATAGGAAAAAAGTGTTAAGGTCATTTAATTTTTTTACTTGTATGGCCCATACTGAACGTTTTTGCGATATCGATTTCTTGAGAACGAAGAATCGAATCGAATATAAACGGTTTCTTTAGAATTTTTTTAAACATACTTTTTTCCACTTCAATAGAGAATAGCATTGAGCGAGGCGTTCCAGACTAAATTTTATTTCCATTTAGTTCACACCTTTAAAAAATAAATATTTGATTTTGCACATTTTTAGGATCAATATATGATGTTTTGATGAATATCCTTAATTATTCTAATAAATTCAAATAATATTTTAAATAAAAAATATACTTTTGAGGTGTTATAACATTAAGATTGCTGGGACTACCTCTTTTTTTTGCGGCAAAATAGATAATATATACCATAATGTGTTTTAACATTTTTTTTTTAATTGGTGCGACAGACCGTGGTGGTTCAAGGTCTCGCGCGTTTGTTGAGGTGGTTTTCATAGGGTGGGTTGGTCACTCCCACGCCTATTTTTGTGAGTGCCACCCATTGGCTTATGGGCCTCACAAATGCCCGGGGGGAGATCGTGAGTGAGTATTACTTAATTTTTATAATATAATAGTATTATATAATTTTTTTTAAATCCCGGGTAGGGCCGGACTCGAACTCGCAATCTATGGGTTGGCAGACAGGCGCGTTACCACGCGGCTACCGTCACCCGCTTATTTTTTATATTTT
>NW_027110416.1:1261977-1267906 GCF_000696795.3 Halyomorpha halys
CCAAATTCCCCCAGCATAAAACAATCCCCTTTTGGTAGGGCACTAACTCTTTAAATTTGTATCAATAGTCAAAAATAAACGTTTGAATAATAAAAAAAAAGTTAATTCCATTCAAAATATTTAATATTGGCCCAATTAATACTAAAGATATTTCCCGAGTTAATATCCCATCTACAGATATTTTGATCCCATGTAAAGGGGAGACAAGAAAAATTCAGTCTCAGTCAAATAAATATTAATGAAGAGTACATGAATAATTCTGATTGTAAATTCGAATTCTCGTTTCAATCTGGTTCGTCTATTTTCCTGATTCATATATTCCGGGCTCTGTTTGTGTGAACTGTCAAAGAGAAACATCGACTAACCGGGACATACTGACTGGAAATTTAATAATTGCGAGAATAAATATTTTTCCTTTATTCAATTGCAAAAAATATATTTTCCATTATCCGATAATATATACAGAATACTTCGTTTATTTATTTTCCTTTACAATATAAATTTGGAAACAAGGCATTGAAATAACTAAAATGAATGCTTACAATTATGACGAAACAGCAGAAAAATATCACGATCAAAAACTCATCGTATTAAAGAAAACTAGGGTGATATACTTTACACAAATATAATATATAAATAAATCATTTAAACATTCTCTTATGCTACCCCAAAATACTGACTATGCAGGCAGGAATCAAACCCACAACGTTCTGGACACCTGCCCCAATGTCCTCATTATAACTATTTTATAGTGCGCTTAACGAGCTTTAAATTCAAAGCCCCAAATCGAACCTTTCTTTATATCCAATATTTTCCGAGTAATAATATATTTTACTTATTTTTATAGCAATTATGTTTAATTATTTCCATAATTTTCTTTTTTATTTTCTCTCACTTTATTTTGGCCTCCATTGATAATGACACCTTGTATTATTATTCTTCAATGTAGAGAAAAGCTTTATTGTACAAGTAATGTAAACCAAATATATTGGGTTACCATATACCACAGTATACTTATCAGTCAGTCTTACTGATATAATAGAAAGACTAACATAAAGTAATAACAAAGATATAATATTTTTATTAGCCTTAGACTTTTTTTTATAACTAAATATTACATTACAGTATTTTTTTTATAAAGTTAAATTACCTTTTTAATTGACTTATTTTTTGTTACTTATTCATAACTGTATTTTTAATATTTTTCTATTGTTAAAAATATAATTGAAAAATTAGAAAAACATTCAGTTTGATACTGATTTTTTTTTTTAACTGAGAAAAGATATCTGTAGACTTTTTGCAGGCTGCCTTTAAAACTATATGTATGGACAGCAATAAGTAGTATAAGTCACAAAATGGCCGAAGTATGTTTTGTTTTACATGTTGTAGTACATTATGAATACAAACTAGCTCTTACAGTAAAACATTAATTTTCAGAGATTAAGCGGTAAAATCAGTAAAAATTAGGACTTCTTACACCCTAGATTCTAAAAGAACAACACTGAATTCCATACATTAAATCATATATGTACAATGAAAAGATGGAGCAAAATGAAAGATGTAGAGGAGACCCTACGTAAGCTCCAAAACAGAAAGTTCTCCCGTGTAGAGTCAGAAAAAGAGAGCCATGATTAGATCGAACTGTTTGCGTTCACAAAAGACTCGTTAAAGAGTTTAAGGCTACCACTCTCTTGTAGATGATCAATCAGCTGTATTCTCGATCCGAGGAGGAAACCCTCTTTCACAACCAGTGTTGTAAGTTCTGGCACGTTCTTAGGGTCGAAGTTCATAGGGTCCAGGGGACTTACTCAACCTTGAACTTTTAGGTTTCGAAGTACCTTTTCCATCAAGTTCTTTCGTCAAGTCTATATAATAGAAATTATGTAATTTTGATACAATAGCTCGAAAAAATGAAAGATAGATGGAATAGTCAGGCAGTTTTATAATGATACATAACGAAATCTCTAGGAAGGATTTTACTTAAATATTTCCAAATAGGGTTTAGGATCCCAATATATGATTGGAGTAATCTCAACTCCAGGACAACTCATTATTGAAAATCATTTTAGTAAAAAAGAAACATACAGGCCGGTTCAAAATTGGCCAAAAGGGTGAAAAAACTAGATATAATACTAAAATTTTAATTTACTTCCAGACTAAAACTTCCCTGGCTCTCAATACCAGTGATACGGCTGGGAGAGAAGAGCTGGGATCGTTTGGAGCCTCGCTTTGGCTTCCTCACGGGAGTGGTAAGGCTTGGCTCTGAGTTCCCAAGGATGAACGTAAATATATGTGCACATACACAAATGATGATTTTTTTTATTTACTTAATGTGTTTTAACATTATTATTTTTCTTCTATTAATTCTATGAATACTATTGTTATTATATAATTTTTCTTTTGTTCTTATTTTACTGTTTAAATCGTATGAATGAATATTTGAACACTAATACATATTGCCCTTAATGTGGCACATTGTACTATTGCTGCTTAGAAAATAAAAAAACAATACTAAAATTTCTAATACCCAATCTTGAATAATTTCTTAGTTAGATTTAACCTGTAAACTCAAACCACACATTTAAAAGGATATTTGCAAAAAAAAAAAATAGTATGGTATCATATAACTTTCACTAACAATAAAAATTCGTATTTTAGGATTTATGGATGTAAAAATAAAGATTATAATTTTTTTCCTGCCAAAAATATATTTTAACAAAAGATAATAAATGAAAGCGATCGGGCGGCCTCGGCTTTTTCCAATTCGAAGTACTGTCTCATTTGTAATTTTTTCTCTTTAAACTATTTATTAAATTTTTTAATATATAGTATCTATATCTTTTTTATTATTGAAACAGATTATTTATGTCAAGTAAACAAAATTAAAGGTAGTTTTGAGGATTTTTATTTTTTTAAATTCGTCATTTAAGCCATTTGAGACTATTTCAAAGCAGTTAAGACCTATTTCATATTCAAAACCACTTAGTTGCACATTAATTTGCCCAGCTTAATCAATATAGTAAAAAAAAAAAGAAGAAAATTGATTCTCTGAAGTGACACTTACGGATGGTTTATTTTAACAAAAAAGTTACTGCAAAATCCCAGACATACACCACCTAATTTGTTCGCACTGATCATTTTGCGATATTTGGTTATTCGGACTCAGGGGACCTGAAAACGTGAATTTTGTCGAAAACTGGAATTCGTAATTTCGCATGATCGTAATACTTCCCCTTACTGAATATACCATCTATCGGGAAGTGAAAGACAACTTTTAATTATATCTTCGATAGTTTTTTTTTTTAAATAATGAAAATAAAATATTTACATAAAGCCGGAAAATTTTTTTTTTTTTTAAAAACAGAAGGAATAATCGTTCATCACTTGCAGTAAAAGCAAAGAGAATGTGATAAACATTGTATCAAAAATGGAATCTTGTATATCTTTTCTAATGAGTTAATTGCTGTGTAAATGGTGATATAACTGAGCTGTACCAAGACAAAATTAGCTTTCCCTTTCCTATCTACGAGAGAATCATTCTTTAGTAAAATATTTGCAGAAGGAAGAGGGTCAAGTAGGCTGATAGTGTTTGCCTTGTAAATGAACCCAACCCTTCCCTCTCCAACAATTTAATTCCACTCCTACCAATTTGCTATCTCTTAGTTCAAACATGTCCGATTTATAATAAAAGAAAGAAATTAGTAATTAAGTAATTTTATCAAGTCATTAGCGTAATTCATTATTAGCCAAACTAAAGAGACAGGGAATAAAAAAAATGAGTATACAATTAATTATATTTCAAGGCATAAGAATAAATTTAATATTTTTATTTTTTATTAGGCTAGGATGGGTACCCCCTCCGGCGGACCCAATCTTATTTTACAAATTATACAAATGTTCATTTAACTGTACCACTCCTTGTACGAACATCGCGCCTTATTCCCAATTTGTTACCATAATAATGAACTGGATAATTCTTTTCTCATTGTTATCCGTATTCGTTGACATAAAGTAAATATTTTTTTTTCATAACCCCTATTTCTGAATTTCATTTATGGTTTTTAGCATGAATATATATACCAATATACCAATACTGTTTCCTTCTTCTGTAGTGGCTTACATTTTAAGGAGTTTTTTTTTTTTTGGCCAAGACTCCCATTGGAGTCCTATACTGCCTAACCATGGTTGAGGGTCAAAGTTCTTCATTTTGTGGGACCGCCACTCAATGAAAAAAGTCAACGTCCCAGGCCGGATTCGAACCGGCACTGCCAATAGACATCAAATTGGTAAGATTGTGTCTTAACCACTGACCTACGGGCGGCCCTGTATTTTTTTTGTAGTGGTTATTCTTTGAATTGGTTTTGAAATTTAAACTAAACCTAAAAAAAAACTTATTCCCTAAATACGTGTCCTGGCACGTCGTTTCTGAATTTGTATCTGGTTTGTTGCCAACGCATCGGAGGGGGCGCTGGTGTAAGGGTCCTGAACAGTGGATTTCTTTGTTGCCGTATAGAATCGAAAAACTTTATCGGCCTGCGTTGGATGAACCGAGGCATAGTGGGTAGTTCGAAGAGCTCGTGTAGTTGAACTGTCTTCATCTGCTTCAGCTATGTTGGCCGCACAATCTTCCGCAACACTGTATCCTGGAAGCGTTGTAGATGGCGCTGTGTCCCTTTTCTGAGATGGGTGAGCACAATAAAGAGGTGCTTGTCTCAAAATACTTTTATTAATTTGGAGTTTGAGCCTTAGTGAGAGTACTGGTGATGTTAATTAATATTAAATTAATGTAAACTTTTAATAATAACAATAAACTTTTCAGGTATATAAAATAAAATATCACACGGTGATCACTAAAAACTTTTTTTTTATATTACAGAGAGATTAGAAGATAATTAGAGTTGCGGAAAAGAATAACGAAAATAGTTTTCTACTATTTATTGATTGTCGACGTTTCAATCCACAATGTAGGTCTTGATCAGAGCAAAAAAAAAAAGAAAAAAGAAAAAAGGAAACCCTAACGAAAATTCGCAGTCCGCCTGAGTAATCAGTTTATGTACGTCCTAGCTATGAGGTCCCAGCGAGTAAAACTCAGGGTTAATATAAATTAATGAATAGCTGAATCTAAGCTATATACCTGAAGTGATATTTTCCATTGGGGTAAAGAAAACTTTTATTACGCTACTACGTTAACTGTTACCTAAAGATAGCCAACATAAAGTAAGTGCAGCTTTACCAATTATGAGTTTTGAATAGAATTTCTTAATAATATTATATTGTTCGTACGAGGGAGCACGATATAACATATATTTCGAATGAATTAAAGAGAAGAAAAAATATCAAATACGAGAGTTCTCTAAGAAGTTTTTCTTGTAGAAAGATTATCTTAACACAAACTTCTTGAACCCACTACCTGTAAAATTCGGATTCACAGACCTTCATAGACTACCGTATCACGTGGTAAGAAAAGAACTTGATCCTCCCCCTTAAACCCCTTATATTCTTGAGAACCAAGTTCAAACCAACCTCAAAGGTGCACTTTTCTTTTGTACTGTCCGATTTTTTTTTTTGTAGTAAACATTCAGGTTAAAGGTATGGATTACGGTGAAAATATTACTGAGAGGATAAAAGTTTAAAACAGTAGTTTCCCCCTGCGGTCCGCAGACCATCGGCCGCGGGAATGTCTGGCAACATACTTTGAGGATTTATTGCTAGAAATATTTTATTAATTATATTTAGTCTGGGGGTAGAATTAAAAAAATGAGACCCATACTCAAGAATTAAAATAAAACAAAAAAAAATACTGGATATGTGTAAACTTGATATGTATTTTTTACACTGTTATGAAAATATATAATCATACTAATAAAATAAATTACTTAATTGCTCTTCATGAGAAACTTTTATGAAAAAAATAAATCAATATAAAATA
>NW_027110416.1:1268281-1268857 GCF_000696795.3 Halyomorpha halys
GTATCTTCGAATTTACACTTTTATATCAGTTTCTCGAAAACGCACCAGATGATTTTGATTAAACTCAATGTAAAAATTAAATGGTCTCTTTTTATTTGCTAGGTCTAATACTCTAATACCAATTCTCTAACTCTTATTGATTGTATTAATGTGCAGGTAAAGGGATAAGAAGACACTAATAATCACTGGTTTATTTCACTCGCATACATAAACTGTGCACATGGTCCTATTAACCTACGAGACTGGTACAAAGAGCTCCCTTAAGGGCTGACTTGGAATAATCACAATAATCGATACCTGAAGTCCCTACAAACAGAACCTAAGGAAGAAATTTATAATATTTCTTCAGGTTAAAAAATGAAATCAGGAAAGAATGAAAAGATGTACATAATTAATTTATATAAATTTTTATTTCAAAATTTAAATTCATGAATATACTTTTTTTTACGCCCACAAAGCTTTAAAAATTAAGGTTTAAGTAATGTCTAATTTTTTTTTTATTTTCTAATAAACTTTCAGAAATAAGAAAACAATAAGGAGATATCAATCGCTAAAAAATATAATATAAAGGATTTT
>NW_027110416.1:1269330-1274403 GCF_000696795.3 Halyomorpha halys
AATTAGATAAAACACATGTCATAAACAAACCATAAGGCTGTTAATTGTTGAAATACCGAAAGGTAAGACACACACTATGGAGATACGCAACTCCACAATCTGGCAACCTATTTCAAACTGCTGATTAGAAACATTCTCACAACTCTAACTTAACCACTGTTGAAATACAACACATGTTGAGAACACTTTCTCTCGACCGGCGAATCAGATCTATACAACGTAAATCAGAGCGCACAAATGTAAAAGAATTCGTTGGGAATAAATTAGGAATTATGGAAAATAATTTAGCTTAGTGTAGGTAAGTTAAAGGAGTCCTTTTCTGGCTGTGGCCCAAATTTTATTATTTTTTTTTAGATAAATTTAGATTTTAATCGATGTTGAGTCGAGAGACTCCTTTGGGATAAACCACTGTAAAGTGAGTATTCCACTTACCCAACTACTGAGCCCAAGACGTTTATAGTTGGTAGTGATATACCAATTTATTTTTCAATTCGTAAAAAGATAATACGTAACATTCATAATATCATATCATGTTAAGTTTATTCATTTTGTTATGCAGAATTGTGTACCTGCATGTGGAGTGTAGGACAGGAAATATTTTAGATGCTATTTTTGAACATTTGCTTCTATAAATCCTAGAAAGGAAGAATTGGTATTATTTAGCTAAGAAAAATTGCAGTCAAAGATTAAATTTGGACTCGAGGCGGAAGTATAGTCAGTAATATTGAACATTTAGAATATTGGTACCACTCACTACACATCGAACGATGATAAGAAAAACGTTTTCCAAAAATAAGTAATTTAAAAATTTAAATTAATACTAGAATATGCCTTCAAAAACTTGATTGGTGAGAGTTTATGGTAGACAACTTTTCTCAATTTTTTTTCTTTTTCTATATTGCCAATAAGGTATAAATGATCAATTAAAAATCATTAAAGACAAATTAATATTTTCCTGTCCAAACAGCCGAGTTGGAGGAATGGGATTCTATATCAAAATTAAATTACAACTTAGTATATAACTTCAAACAGTGAAACGACTTTATTTGAATACTTGATTAGAAATTTCCATTTTCCTAATTATAGCTTAATGAATTAGCTTTTTGAAAGGGCAGGTACTCAATTTACAGTAGAATTCTCTAAAAGGTCTCTTCAACTGATCTAATATTGACTTGATGTGATTGACAAATGGACCTGATAAAAAAAAATATAAAATTCATGCCGAAGCAAAGCAGTATTATACACATCAAGCTAAGTACTTTTCAAGTTCGAAATTTATTTAAAACGAATTCTTGTAAATTTGTTATCTTTAATTAACATTAAGTAGATCTCATTCGTCGGTCGAGAGAAAGTTATATTTTTCTTTGCTTTTCTTACTATACTAAAACCCTAATGAATCCCTACTAAGTGGGCCGAAACATTAGTGGTTGATAAATAGTTTTGTACTATTCAAGTTTTGACCGCACCATCCTTTATTAATTTATCTGTAGATTAATTAATCTTAGATCAATTTATCTTTTAACCAAAAGTTGTTCCCACGATTAAAAACAGTTGTTCGCAAAATTACTATTTAATGTAAAATATGACTAATTAGGTAATTAGACATAATGTAGGATAGACTTATTAACAAAAGAATATGTTTACCTAATGTTTCATAGAAATTGTTGTTGTGACCTAGGCCGAATAGTTTTTCCACCATGAAGTTGAGTGTTTAAATAGTTTTAGTTCCAAAATTGTAATAAGGTAAGATAAATTATAAAAAATAATGTTAAGTAATTTGAATTGTTAAGATCATACATGTAATAAAATCTGTTTTATGGTAGATGTCCTTGAGGATGGCCGGATTTGCCGAAACGTCGGACTTATAAGAAAAATAAAATGTGTTGAGACAAAATGGATAAAAATTGAATTATTTATTTAAACAAAATTACTATGTTAACGCCTGCTGTCTAGATACTTGGAAGTCAAAAATTTTCTATAAATTCCAATTATTTTTTATGGATTCGAAAAGCGGCTGCTCGTGTTTAAGAAACTTTGTCTTATTTTGAAGTTTTTAAAGTACAGTATCATGTAATGTATTCATGATGAAGAAGCAACTGGAGAATCTAAACGCCTAACCTAATTCAAGGAGTCAACCGAAACGTTAATGGGAGAATTATCTTAGGTCCGACCTTGAAGGTTCAGGTTTTGATGTTTAGTGGAGGAAGTTGCATCTGTTTGTTTAATTGGCACCGAACCTCTGGTTTCGGTATATGAAATTTTCATTATTACAACTAATTATTTAATATTATATATTACTGAAGATACAGTAATAGGATAACACTATATTTATTACGAGGATTTTATATATTAATCAACAGAAAAAAAAAAATACTAAAATAAGCTACCGAATAAGGTAGTAAGATCCTTGAGGTGTCAATAAAACAATTATAACCACCGAAGGACACTCCGAAGAGCATCGATACCGAGGAGACGTTAAAACAATTAGGAAGTAGATAATGAAGGAAAATTAGCACGGGTGGGGATTCGATTAGCGTATCCTATCGATCGCAGATGAAATAATCGATAGAAGTGATGTAAGCCACTTGTCCAAGTTTTCAAGATCAGCTATCTGCGCATTATCCAAGAGCTCAACAGAAGAAAAAACAAGTTATTTCATCCTATTTTTTATTATTTCAATGAAAACTATGTACAGTTAAGAATCAAAATTGACGACTCTGCAAACCATGGAAGGTGAATATGAAAGTTGGTGGCGGGTTTTGAGTTCTATCAAGTATTTTCTTTTTCGTTTAAATAAAATATGCTACAAGTTTTATCCAAACTAAAAAGTAAATATTGATGTATTTTATAATATTTTGATCAAAATATCTTTGAGGGTAGTTATTATTGTTTAAATAAAATACATCTAACATATATCTAATTAAAACAATCTATATTTCTTTATAAGTCCAACGTTTCGGCCAATTTTGCCAGCATCTTATCTTAAATACAAATTTATAACCAAATAAATTTTAAAAACTTTATGCAGGCTATTCTGCCAGGTCCATAATTTCAGTCCAAAATTAACATATTTTTTCGATTTTTCACATTAACATTAAAACTTTTAATCATAGTCAATTCACACTATTATATTTTATTACAATATATTTGTAACCTCAACGATATATGTAAAGTATATGTTGTATTGAATATATTAGGATAAAGTATAATAGTGTAAATGGACTGCGATTAAAACTTCTACTGTTAATGTGAAGAATTGACAAAATAAGGCATTTGGACTAAAATTATGGACCTTGCAGAATACTCTGCATAAAGTTTTTAAATTGATTTGATCCTAAATTTGTATTTAAGATAAGAAGATAGCAGAATTGGCTGAAAAGTTGGACTTATAAAAAAATATAAATTGTTTTGAGATTTAAATTAGATAAAATTTAATTTATTCAAACAATATTGATGTATTTATGTTGCCCCCCCTTGAAGTTTATTTTATCCGTGGATTATAAAAATGGTTTGTTCATTTTTCATTTGGATCTCCGTAGTATCCTTATGAATATTTGCAACATTAAAGAACTTCATGGCACGTTATTTAAGGGAGAGTAAATATTCTAAAATATGACCTCTCTCTCATAAACCTCTTTACGTTGAATAGTTTTCGGGAAAAAGCAACATCAATATCCAAATAACAAGAAAATGAATATCTTGAGAATTAATTTTAGCGAATGTTATGGAAAAAGCTTCCCTTACGAAGAAACACGTTATCAACAAGCTAACCTTTGGATGACAATTGCCATTTGTTTGTCTAATAGTTTTTGAGATAAATTTCTTTTTCTTTTTTTTTTAAATTTATTTATTGATCTTTACCACAGTATTAAAAATATAAACAACAAGCAAAATTGTTAGTTATACAATGGCATAATTCAGACATGGGGAGAATCTACCTATAGATAGAACTCTAATAACATTTCTAAAGGAGAAGATCTCGAGGCTATCTTCTTTTCATACGCTTAAGAGAATGATCCGGCAATGAAGCCAGGCTAGAAACAAGTAGGTTTCTTAGTTTAGGAGCATTAGGGATTTTGGGATTGGATACGAGAGGAATTTGCTGATTTATTGGAGCAGCCAAACTCAACTCTGTAATATCCTAAAGTTTGTTTTCGAACAACGAGAAATTAAAATTTTGCGAATTCATTTTGGTGAGTATCATGGAATCTAATAATCCTATTGCTACCACTACTCAATAGGGGGCAAAAGGGCATCAGTACCTCGTTCGTAGGAGTACTAGATGGAGTTTTCTGAAGAAGTTAATACAAAATCAATTTTTTATCATTTGGGGAAAAAATGTTCCTTTTTGAAAAAACGTATTTTGAAAATTGTTGAGTAGAAACAGCTCCATTAGGGTTCATATAATAGAACATTTACTCTACTTTAAATGGTGTTCTATCAAGTTTTTTTAGTATTCTAGGTAGTTTCAAAGATATGAAGCTTCGAATGGAAAATTAATTTTTTTCAACGTTTTGAAACAGCCGCAATTTTGTATTTGCCCCTCCCCTTAACTACGGTTTGCAGAGTCATCAATTTTAACTAATAACTATATATAGTTTTCATTGAAGTACATCTAACTAGTTTTAATTTTAATGCTACAAGATATCTATCTGTACGTCTAATAGTTCCTGAGATATAATTATTCATTAATCAAAAAATATTTTTCGAATAATTAGATATTTTGGTAAATATCATGAAAACAAAACAATTTTTTTTTTTATATTTCTTTTTAAAAATGTATACCACGGGATACGTATTGATACAGCCGCCTTTTTTATTCTCTCCAACATTAATCCTGAATAGTAACTATTAATAGTTTTCATAAAAGTAATCAAAAATTGAGGTGAAATAATTTCTTCTTTTTTTGAGGTTCCTCCTTAAATCTTGTTTCTCTGACGCATTTGACTTTTGTAGGCACATATTACAAATATAACAGGTCCTAGTTCGAATACATTTTTATTTGTAATTTTCAAATCGCCTTAGTAATAAAAATATTGTATTTCAAGGAGAAGGTAGTTTAAATCTGAAAAA
>NW_027110416.1:1274471-1276650 GCF_000696795.3 Halyomorpha halys
TAATGTATAAACCCAGTCAGTTATATCCTCGTAGATAATAGTTGATTTTTTTTTTAGTTTAATTGAGTAGTACTTATGACCACAAATACGATAAATTATTATTTTATTTGAAAAGTTTATTATTTTAATTTGATTTTGTTTGTTAAAGATGGGAAAAAAGGAAAGATGTATTGGTTTAAGGAAAAAAAATTACTTATCCTTTGAATCTATGTGTTAGTCTTGTTCTCGTAAAATGTATTTATTTGTTTGTTTTTTTATAAACTGATCTACTGCTGTGACTATTATTGATGGTCTGATCTCATATTGCCGTCTAACAGTGAATTTGTGTAGCGGGTCACTGAAGAGGATCTAGGAGGGTGAATTCAGGAGAGTGAATTTGTTGATCGGGTGAATTAAAAACTGTGAAATGGTGAAATTGAAAAAAAAGGAATGAATTAAAATATTTGTATTTGGTGTATAGACTGAATTTGATTTTAAAAGGAAACTGTAGGGGAAAAAACTGTTTTCTTTCCATTTTATTATACCATGTAATTATATGTAATTTATATATGTACGATTACGGATTGATTAGTATACAGTGTGATGTAGCAAGCTGATGTATTTGGGCAGCATAAATGAATAAAGTATTTCTCTCTCTCTAGAATATATAGATAAAAAATGGGGAAAAAAAAAAAAAAAAAAAAGAAAAAAAGAATTAAAAAAATAAAAATATAATATAGAAATATTCTAGCTCGGTAATTAATAATTCACTTAGTCAACTATACCGTGTAGAAATATGAGTCTCGAATATTTCACCCACTTATAAGATAAATCAATAGAGTGCTATATGAAGGGGAACCACATCTTACTGGATCAATATGTGCTAATATGTTCCAAGATGAGTCATTGATGCACTTAAGAGAGACAGCCTACTGGCTATCCTGCAAACCACTTTTATACTGCGGATCAAGTTCCTACTTCGCCACAAAATAGTTGTTTTATGACTGGTTCTAAGGATATAAAAACATGTAGTCCTTAAAAAGTATATATAATATATTATATATACATAATGTTCAGTTATATTTAGCAGTTTACAAAATTTCAGCATGTCTAAATGTTTTTTTTCGTTTTCGTAATTATTAAGATTATGACTTTTACAACTCCTTTAAATTTGTTTGGAAGGATGAAATTTTAATATGAATTAACATGATGTTAGAAATTTTTTTTTTTTGGGTGCTCGACGTTCTTACCCTCTACCCCATTTTTTATTCAAAAATATATTCAAAATATAATAAAAAAATATTGGGTATTTATACGAATTCGGTTGCGTAGGTTTTTTTTTTTACTTCTGATATCATGTTTGTAATATCTACTTTAGATTGAACATGTAATTTTTCAATTAGAATATAGTTATAGGGAACCTGTAGGAGCACTAGGTATTCCTAAAGATAAAAATACATACGCTAACAGACTACTTCATAAGAAGACAGAGAAGTAAACCAGTTGGTGAAGTGCCATAGAGCACAAACCGTTATTGGGAAGCGGACATGAGAATCGGGGCAAGCGCTGTTCTCTTTACCTACACCCGCCCGCTAGCTCCAATAGTTCCACCTTCTGCAGTTCTGTGAAGTGTACAATATGAAATTATAATAATTTATCTATATTTTAAAAGCGGACTGTAAGTGTCAGTAACGGTATTCGGCAGTCAACATGTTAATTTCGACAATGCAGCCGATTAGAGATTTCCAAGACAAATGAGAAACTGAATAATAGAATTTAAAAATGGAAGTTAAAATGAAGGAAAATGCGGGAGTAAAAAAAAATGAAATGAAATGCAGACAAATATGTTTTTTTTAATCATTTTTGTTCTTTTAATTTGTTTTCATTACATATTTTTTTGTTTAAATCCTTTTTCCTAATTATTCTGCATTTGTTTCCCATTCTTTATCTGCATATCTAATTAGGTTTCACTAGTATAAAAAATATATCATCTTTTCGCACTTAACTATTATTAACCCTTTCACAGTGTAGTAAAATTACGCATTATGATTCAAAAAATGTCTAGTTTTTCATGTTCAGAAATACTTCGTCATGTAATAAAGAATGTATAAAAACATGTTTTATATGTGTCTTGTTAGTAATTAGTCCGTGTGTGATAGATTTAAAAATACTGGATACATATGCCGACGTCACAATCCAG
>NW_027110416.1:1277920-1282127 GCF_000696795.3 Halyomorpha halys
CTGTATAAATATAGCAGTAATTCAGCTTTTAATGTGAAGACATAAGATACTGTACCACTTTAGAAATATGCTCGTATGAATTACATTAATGCTTTTATTATACGATATATAAATGTACAAAGGAAATTTGATTTAATTATTTTTATATCTATAAATTTAAATTTTTTTACAAAGGCTGAATTCTAAGCCTATAATATGAAGATGTGCCATGCACGGAGACTTAAATGGGAATGTAATTAGGTCCATATCTACAAATAAACTGCTACTGCAAGCATCTTATTTTTTTATTCTATTTTCCTTCTATCATCTATTTTTCATCGCTTTTCCAGAGCAGCATCTTCCTATTTTTTATTATAATTAATGTAAATTAATTATAATAAAAAATGGCACTATCACTCAAAAAATGCATTATTTATAAGAAACAGTTTATTAAAAATATGTGGATATTTACATACTTCAAATTATTTAATATATCTAATACATAATTAAAGGTAAAAAAAAAATATATGTGTAGTCATTTTGCTACCAGATTTAAATAGATATATATACGATATAAACTCTTGAAGCTCAATTTAGTTTTAAGGTTATTTTACTGTGCATCATGTAATGTAATGTTCGAAAGTGTGATAATGGGGTAGTATGGCAGTGTCTTGTCTATACGTTTTATATGGTATATATTTGTCTGATCAGAGTATAACAAAATATATCGATAGTACTGACATCGTACAATAGAGTCAATAGACAGAGTACAATAGATAGTACCTGAATATCGTTGTATTATATATATTACTATTATACATTATAAGTTTACTCGACTATCCCTATATTCTATAAGATTTAAAAAATTTTCTCACTAGATTTAATTATGTGTATTTAGCAACCCAATAAAGTTGAGTAGCACATCTTTTTTTTTTTATAAAGTAAAAAAAAAATTACGTTACGTCTACAAATAGAAACGGTACCGTAAATTTGCAACTGCAAATTGTCTTGTAATCTAGGCTAAAAAAAAGAAAGAGAGGAAACCAATAAAGGCAGCTGATTAACAAGATGGAGGAGATCTCCTCAGAAATAAGATGTTAATTGGTGAGCAGTTGCTTCAACTGACAGAACCAGTCATTGAATTGACCTCAATTTGCTAAGATATCAAACAGTGAATCATGAGATTGTATGTCGCGCCCAACTTGAATATACTCAAATCAGTTCGTCTCACTTTAGTTCCTCAATTGTTTAATCGTTGTTTTTTTTATTCAGTCATAATATAGTTTTAAATTTATAGGAGCATAATTTAAACAAATTATCCAAACGATGTTAGTGTCGTAAAATGTCTCGAACGGTGGTGTTTCAATCTCGTGTTTCAACCAATGAATAATCATATTTATACAGGCAATAAAGAATCTGATATTAATTATAATAGAAACAAAAAATACTCTACTGTATTTTTAAACAGATTTAAAAGACCAGTACAATGTAAGCATCATGAAATGAGACGTAAAATCAAATTAGAATACCAGTTATAGGAGATATGGTAAATCGATTTTTTTAGCGGGAACATCGATTCACTCCAAGTGGTAAATCGGTTCTTCTGAACGATTCTTCGATTGATTCTCCCTACCTTATTTCTTTTTTAAAAAAAACAACAAAATTCTTAAAGCTTAGGGTTTTTCTGACAAAAAAGTTTGTTTTTAAACAAATAAAAATAATCTTCAATAGGATATTGGATGGAGTCAAATAAACGTATATTAATTAAACCATTCATTTTGACTCAACGTTTCGCCTCACTTAGCAGAGCTTCACTGGGCTAAAAAAACAATTAAAGTATAACAAAGTAAGGGGGTAGATAACATGAAATAAAAGTAAGGTATGCCAAAAAATTATTTAAAATATGGGAAAGTTTATATAAAAGTTATAATTTACTTCTCTAAAATTGAGAGTAAAGAGCTATTTATGTGCAATAGTTATGATATTTTTATATGAATATGAATTTCATGTATGGAATGTTTGTCGAACGACTAGAAATCAATTTATTTTAGCAAATATGAAAATTACTACTCCAACGAAGATAAACTAGTTTCTAGTAAATTAGACTAGCTTTAATTTAAGTGCTGGCAGACAACTGTTCGTCAAATGGTTTCAGCGATATATTTCTTCTTAACAATTAAATTAATTTTGGCAAATATCATGAAAACAACTACTCCTACGAAGATAAACATCACATTAATAAATTGAATCTGGGGAACTGTTGAACATAAAATTCTTTATTAGGGCACATATTTTAGCAAATGTTCTCTACTTTAAACGATGTTCTAGTTGATTTTCTATTGTTGTAGGTAGTTTTAATGATACGGAGCGCAGAATGAAAAATTAATTAATTTTTTTAACTTTTGCAATCACTTTTTATTTCTTCTATGGTTGGTGGACTCATCAATTTCGACTAGTATCTATATATAGTTTTGGAACCTGATAGTTGACCGTATGAAGTAGATTTAGTAATGAAGTAGAAGTAGGGCTCCCTTTCGGGACGGAATCGAAGACTCTGTTTCTCAACCTCCTCAGTTTGTGTCAATCTGACAGCCCTGACGAAGCCCTGCAAAGAGGGGCAAAACGTTGGTAAATAATAATAGTTTTCTTTTAGTATTTGGATACCTTTATTGACTACCACCAGGACTATCTTCCGATTATAAAATTAATGAAAAATTGGGATAATTTTAAATTGCACTATTACGGAGGATTTGAATGAGGAGCTGCATTTAGTGCAGGTCTCTGTAACAGAAGGAGGGTTATGTTATTTTTATAAAAGTCAATAAGTAATGTGTGATGCGTGGGATATATTATCGAAGGATATTATAATATTACTATCCTTTTAGTCGGTGAAATTATAAATCGAGGTGCAGGAAAGGCGGGTAGTGAGAAGTGAACGTCGAGCAAGCAACGCTGTGTGCCTCTTGAGTCGGTGAAAGTCAACTATCGATAAATATATTTGCCTATCTATAATAGAAGAACACACATACACCTGGACTCGTCTGGTAATTGAAGGGCATTTAGCTAGAGAAAGTAGAAAGTGGAAGATAGAGCCAGTCGCTGCAACATGCCAACTTGCAGGGGCAGTGTCTGGTCGGCCTTAGGGTGTCAGTAGTACACATCTCCTGGTATCCATCTTGAAGAACGCCGGTAATGTCTCAGTAAATAAGGTCATTCTATATTAATTTACTAGCAGACCCGACGATGCTTCGCAGTTGCTAGATTAATAAATGTAGATAGATTAATGGAATAAAATTGAAAATTTGATTATCTTAATTAATATATTTAGTTATTTAAACATTAGTTTAATGCCTAAATCGTTTGCTTGTTATATCTATTTAGTTAATAACTATAAATAATATGTATTAAAAATATATGGTAAAAGATATAAATAACTTGAACATGGCTCAACCAATCTACACGACACTTGGGAGAGTTTTATAGTACAAGAGCCAGGAAGAAAAAAAGGGAGTTATCTCACCCCAATTTTTGATTACTTTAATGAAAACTATGTATAATTACTAGTCAAAATTGATGAGTCTACCATGTATAGGTAGGAGGAATAAAAAATGGCGGCTGTTTCAAAACCTTAAAAAAAAACATTAATTTTTCATTCGGAGCTCTATATCTTAAAAACGACCAACAACACTAAAAAATCTAAGAGAACATTATTTAAAGAAGAGTAAATTTGCTAAAATGTTAGCCCTAAAAAAGCTATTTACGTCAGATAGTTCTCGAGATATAGCCTTTAGAAAAGCAACATTTCTTAAAAATCTACTGAATGATTAGTAGTAAGTTAATTTATTTTAAGAAATCTATATATCAGGAACTATGTGACGTACAAACGTTTATTAGCACTCAAATTAAAGCTGGTTTAATGGACTATAAAGAAGTTTATGCCCTTTACCTTCGTATGGATAGTAGTCTTCATGATATTTGGTAAAATAAATTGATTTATAGTTGTTCAGAGGATAAGTTTGATTTATGAAAAACTTCATTTCAGAAACCATTGGACGTACAGATGTCTGCCAGCGCTCAAATTAAAGCTAATTAACTTTACTACAAAATTAGTAAGTTATGTGTACTTATGTAGGAGTGATATTTGACAAAATAAACTCAAAATGACAAAATGTTAATTTATAGTTGTTCGTATAAAATGTTGGATTTTTGAAAAAATATATCTCTAGAT
>NW_027110416.1:1282182-1284604 GCF_000696795.3 Halyomorpha halys
TTTAAATGACGTTCACTTAGGTTTTCTTGTGTTGTTGCTACTTTTTAAGATATAGAGCTCCGAATGAAAATTTTTTTTTTTATCGCTTAGAAACAGCCGCCATTTTGTATTCCACCAACCTATACTTGGCAAACTCATCAATAATGGCGAGTAATTATACATAGTTTTCATTAAAGTAATCAAAAATTGGGGTGAGACAACTGACTTTTTTCTCCTCTTGGGCTCTTGTACTATTATGACAACAAATGTGTCGCGAGACACTTGTAAGATAAAAAGTAGATCTTATATTCAGAATAGTTGGCCACCCCTGAAGTAAAATTCAGATCAGTACTCTGAGAACGATTGACCAAACAGATGTAGAGCAGGAGTACTGAACCTTTTTGACAGTATAGGTTATCTGCCAGGTGGTGGATATTTACATATATATGTAATGACAGTACTACAGAAGTATTTCAAAATAATTTTTATACTATTTAAAAATGACAGTCAACCCAACTATTGTGATATAATATAAATAATAAATAAAATGGAAATTATCAATATAAAAAATAGTAAGTAGTATTAAACTATAAATATTGAACCGATAAAGGTTGGCGATACAAATATAATATTCATCCAAAGATATATATCGTGTCATTCGAACCGAGATATATTGCCAATATTGTCACATTTCACTGTCGAGTGAAGTCTACCAATGTAGAGCAATATCTTCAAGTTTAAGCTTCTTGGAAATATTGAATGTGTTTTGAATCAACATAGAATAATCGGCATACCAAAAGCTCAAATAATTACAAAGATTATAATAATTATTGTTACTTTTTGTATTGGTTTTTATTTTTTAAATTACAAGTTTAAAATTAATACAGTAAAATAGAAGAAAAGAGCGATTTTCGAACAGGAATGAAAATTATTCAGATAGATTTTTTAAAAATTCTATTAATCCCATTTTTACTATATTTATATATATTCAATGACAAAATCTCTTTTATTTTTTAAGCAACAATAGTAAGCTAATTCAAATCTATGGTTTGAATCCTTACCTAACAGGTGATACAACTGTTGTGACAAGAAACTCTTGCTGATACGTGAAAAATAAACATTAAGTAAATGCTAATAGAGATGCAAGGAAATCTGCAAAGAATTAAAAACAAATCATATTCACAGCTTAGTTGTAACAATAATAATTTTTAATTTGAAATAATATTTTTCTTCTTTCTATCTAATAAAAACTCATCCACAAAGACCTTAACATCCCATTCGTTGCAGATTTGGCCCAAAACTGATATGCGTCTTTTCATTCTAAACTCCTTACCCATCCTGAACCATTAATTCTTAATCTTTCATCCTTAACAATCCCTGATAATCCTCCGAAGCGTCTGAATAGAACATGGCCACGGGACGTTCTAATTTAAATTAATGCTTGAATTACCACCAATGGGTGGTTCCTTCCCAAGATTTTCAAGTGTAAATGAAACATACAACATATTTACTTATTGTATTGACTATTTGTACAGTTGTAAATCACATTAAATAAATAAATTTAAAAAAATCTAATAAATCCGGCTTAGCACAAAATAGGACGCCGAATTAAATATAACAAAAACAGCAATAAATTAGTATATCTACAGAATATTGAATATATAAAAATAGAGTTATACCATTTTTTCCCTAATGCTATTTATTTTAATAAAAATTAAAAGGAAAAAACAAGATATTTTTTTATTTTACTTATAACAAAATATAACCATAATCTTTAAAATTTAATTTTCGTCAACTTTAGTTTTTCAAGAAAGTCAAAATTAATTTATTATATATTAACTTTCAAGGAAAAATCCTACAAAACTGGAAAGATAAGAAACTGCACGTCGATTTCGATTGTTACAACATTTACTAGTCTAAGGACTTCGAATTCATTACAACAGTCTGGTTTGCTTGATTTTGTCTAAGGAGTAGAGCTTTACGGATCCATTGAACCATCGAATTCCTTTCGTATCCAATCCTTACATTCCAAAATTTTTCGTAATATCCTCAATGCGCTCTGCTCTATCACTACAAAAATCATTCAAAAAGATCTTAATGTTCCATATCCGATCTAGCGCGGACCAGATATCGATCCTTCCTCATTTAATTCCCAGCCATCCAAACCCTCTAGTTTCAAACCTTACATCTTCTATTCCAAAAAATCTTCTGAGGCTCATGAAAAGAAGACGACCTCGAGACATTCTAATTTAGAAATGCAATAGGAGTACTAGCAGAGAATAATTTCTTAACAAAACTTTCATGTCATTATAGTTTCTTACATTTACTTATTGTATTTAATATTTTATTAAACTTCCCAACTACTCAAACCAACTCGTTTCTAACCTTGCTTCTCCTTCACTACCTAATAATCCTCCTAGACGTCTGAAAAGAAGATGGCCTC
>NW_027110416.1:1285219-1286516 GCF_000696795.3 Halyomorpha halys
AATCGAGCCTCCATTCGGGCCTCGTCCAAGGACATCTTCCGTCATGATACTTCACAAGCACCACTCTGGGACATAATTAAAACGTATTTATTTTAATAACGTGTCGACATTTAGGAGGTTTCTCCTCTTTCGTTAACAGCTGCTTCACGCTTCACACTTTCCCCGGTGCTGATCACGCGATCAACGGGACGGTACACGACACGTGTCCGGTACTTCCATGACACGTGTATTAAGTGCACACAGGGACTTTTTAAAGCGGAATATTTTAACTAAGCCAGCGTGTTGCTTCTATGAATATTCTATGGCCTTAGGCTTTGAGGTTAAGATAGAAAAAAGGTTAGCATCAATATATATATGTTGTGCAATATTATCAAAAAATTGACATTTAACTGCAAGACCTGCAAGACATACACGATTCCCTGAAAAGCCGTGGTAACAACAAATCTATACAGAACCAGTGCACACTTCTGAGTTTTACTTTATAATAAATTACGAAGTAGTACTATTATAGTACAAGAGCCAGGAAGGAAAAAAGGGCAGTTATCTCACCCCAATTTTTTATTACATTAATGAAAGCTAGATATAATTACTAGTAAAAATTGATGAGTCTGCCAAGTATAGGTAGGGGGAATAAAAAATGGTGGCTGTTTTAAAACCTTAAATAATACTATTTTTTCATTCGGGACTCTATATCTTAAAAACTACCAACACTAGAAAATCTAAGAGAACATTGTTTAAAGAAGAGTAAATTTTCTGAATATTAGCTCTAAAAGAGCTATTTACGTCCAATAGTTCTCGAGATATACCTTTTTAATAAGTAAAATTTCTTAAAAATCTACTGAAAGATTAGTAGTTAGTTAATTAATTTTGAGAATTCTATATCTCAGGAACTATGTCTGCCAACACTCAAAATAAAGGAAATTTAACTTACTATAAAGTAGTTTATGGTACTTATCTTCGTAGTGGTAGTAGTTTTTATGATATTCACATATGAATATGAATTTGGCAAATGAAAATTTGTCCGAACAACTATAAATCAATTTATTTTAGAAAATATTCTGAAAACTGCTACTGCTACGAAGATAAACATTATAAACTACTTGCTGATTGAACTAGCTATAATTTGAGAACTCTTAGCTTTTCTTGTGTTGTTCCTACTTTTTATGATATAGAGCTACGAATAAAAAATTAATTTCTTTTATCGCTTTGAAACAGCCGCCATTTTTTATTCCCCCTACCTATACTTGGCAGACTCATCAATTTTGACTATTAATTATACATAGTTTTCATTAAAGTA
>NW_027110416.1:1286566-1289926 GCF_000696795.3 Halyomorpha halys
TTCTCGAGATATAGCTTTTTAAAAAGCAAAATTTCTTAAAAATCTACTGAAAGATTAGTAGTTAGTTAATTTATTTTGAGAAATCTATATCTCAGGAATTATGTAACGAACAGATGCCTGCCAACACTCATAATAAAGGAAATTTGACTTACTATAAAGTAGTTCATAGTACTTATCTTCCTAGTCGAAGTAGTTTTTATGATATTCACATATGAATATGAATTTGGCAAATGAAAATTTGTCCGAACAACTATAAACCAATTTATTTTAGCAAATATCCTGAAAACTGCTACTACTACGAAGATAAACATTATAAACTACTTTATAGCTGATTGAACTAGCTATAATTTGAGAACTCCTAGGTTTTCTTGTGTTGTTCCTACTTTTTATGATCTAGAGCTACGAATGAAAAATTAATTTCTTTTATTGCTTTGAAACAGCCGCCATTTTTTATTCCCCTACCTGTACTTGGCAGACTCATCAATTTTGACTATTAATTATACATAGTTTTCATTAAAGTAATCAAAAATTTGGGTGAGATAACTGCCTTTTTTCTCCTCTTGGGCTCTTGTAGTTAATACACAGATGACTGACCGTAAATGAATTATGTGATAGTCAGGTCTGTGGTTAAGAAAAACAAAAAAATAGTTTTCAAATATTTATTAAGTTGCAACGTTTCGGCTCAAAAGGAGTTCTTCATCAGAGCAGTTATGTTAGGTGGTAGTGTAGAAAAACGAACGGGTTTCAGTGATTCATTGTTGTACAACCTCATTACTGATTAAGCTGGTCGAAAAGTTGGAAATTAATAAATAGTTGAAAATCATTTTTGTTCTTGACTATTTTCTTCTAATATTATTAGTCTTTTAGTTTGTAATTAGTACAATTTCGATGACTAGTAGTTTTTTAACTTCTATAATGTCATCAGTAGTCGTTCCCATTATTGGAAAAACAATTTAAGCTTATATAGTTTTATGTATATATCTACATATGAACTATTAGCTTCATAGTTCAGAGGTATCCATATTGTGTTATATCTAAAGAAGTTAAAAAAAACTAGATGTTAAAAGTATAGAATTGTAAGCAACCTAATTTAAATTCCATGTTATATGTTAAATGTAGAGGATACGGAGTTGAGCTTTGGGGCTCCACTAAACCATCAAATTCCTCTCGAATTCAATTCTTACAGTCCAAAATCCTTAATGCTCCTTACTTTTTCACGAATCAAGTCATTCATCATGACCCCAATGTCCCATATGTTGCCGATTTGGCCAAAACCAGATACCATTCCTTCCATGGAAAACTTCCCAACCAACCAAATCTACTTGTTTCTAACCTGGCTTCTCCTTCATTACCTAATAATCCTCCTAAACGTCAGAAAAGAAGATGGCCTCGGGATCTTCTCCTCTAGAAATGTTATTGGAGTTCTATCAATGGGTAGATTCTCCACATTTTTGTATCATGTCACTCTCTCACCTACAGCAAATTTACTTGTTGTATATATGTTATACAGTTGTAAATAACAATAAATAAATGATTAAAAAAAAAAAAGTAGAGGAGCACCTAGCGAATTTTTCTAGGCAACTTTTTTTGTAACCTTGTAATCTTTACGAGATAATAAATTCTTTAACAGCTTAGTTACATCATCTTTCCTCTAACCCACTAGTTCCTTGTTTCCTCTTCTTGTTTTTTTTTTTTCATATTTCTTTGTAGTTATTTTTATCCATTACTTTATCAGAATTGAAAAATGTTATTATCCTATCAAAACGACAAAGGACAAAATAATGTGAAACTTATTTGGTCTGTTGCGTGACATCATTTTCCATCTAGCAGACCTATTAAAAGACTTTCAACCACTTTAAATGCTATATTGTTTTAACATGCTAAAAAAATAAATACTTTTCTACTTAACAAAACTTTTTCCACTTAACGCACTTTAAAATGTTGAACCTAAAGATCATGAATATCCCATGAAACAAGGTCCTGAAAATCCTTCTGCCAGATAAAAGGAGCATGTTAAAGCACTTAAATTAAAATAAGCCTGCTTGAAACAATAGTTTATTGTTAATAATTCAAAAGTAACAAACAAAAAGAATTGAGGGGTCTGCAGTAATACAATTAAGAGATTTTAACATTTAACAACAATTGATAAACCATATCTCAAAAACTATTGGATCTAAATAGACCAATTTGGTTCCTAATCGTAGAAAATTGAGTTTAGTTCAAGAATGTTTAGAATAATAATTGTGGCGAAACCACTCCTTCTTAGTCGGAATAGGCAAAATTTTGAAAAAAAAAAGAAAAGTCAATTGCTGTATTTTTTTATTAATTTCACTATTTTGTTCACAAAGGAGCGATTTTAGGACAAGTACTATTCCATTCATTTATAAACTAAATTAATTTTTCTATAGTTAGAATTTAAAGTGCTCTTCGTAGATCCAATAGTCTTTGAGATATCGTTTCCTTAAACGTTAAAAAACGGCCGAAAATGGAGCTACTTTCCTTATTGTATACCCTTGAATTTTTTAATCTAGTATTAGCTGAAATTAAATAATCAAATTGTGAGGGAAAAAGAAATTATATAAAACATACCTCTAACATTACAAGCGTCTATTATTACTGACATTAAAAATTCCGTAATTACCTGAAACAGAAACAAATTAAATTAGTATAGTGCTTTTTATAAAAATATATTATAATGATAGAAAGTTAAAAGTTTGTTGACCAAATATATGCAAACAATTGTTTTTTTTTAAATTTCAACAACTTGTTATAATAATGAGCTAGTAAGTTTCGTTGACATAATAATATATTTTAAAATTATTGACAAAAACAAAGTTCATATGTTGAATGGTTTATGACAGTAGTACCATAGTTGGTTCGCGCATCACACAATCCCTACAGTAAGTTGACATCAATCCTTGCATGAACATATTTTAGCAATTCAATTATTATTATTCAAGATTATAATACTTCTCCTAGTTACATTTCCACTTATAGGTTTGCATAAAATACTACTATTACTAGTTTTTCCGTGATGTTTAAAAAAAATTAAAGGCCGTTTATACCCGAAGAATTTGAATCGTTTCCTTAGCAACACCTAATCTGCAAAGGCTCCGGTTCGAATTATGGGTTAACCCAGTGATTCCCAAAGTGTGCGCCGCGAAATAAAAATAAAAATTAATGAAGAGTGTATCTGTGATTATTGTCTCTTGTTGCTCCACTTTGTAACCTCTAATGAAATTAATTTGTCTTGGAATATAAAATCCATTTTTTTTTCACCAATCAGAGCTATTAAAAAAGTTATAAAAATACTTTGCAGCAGATCATGATAAATTTACCTGGATTCAAGATTACAGAATT
>NW_027110416.1:1289976-1294722 GCF_000696795.3 Halyomorpha halys
ATATGTTATACAGTTGTAAATAACAATAAATAAATGATTAAAAAAAAAAAAGTAGAGGAGCACCTAGCGAATTTTTCTAGGCAACTTTTTTTGTAACCTTGTAATCTTTACGAGATAATAAATTCTTTAACAGCTTAGTTACATCATCTTTCCTCTAACCCACTAGTTCCTTGTTTCCTCTTCTTGTTTTTTTTTTTTCATATTTCTTTGTAGTTATTTTTATCCATTACTTTATCAGAATTGAAAAATGTTATTATCCTATCAAAACGACAAAGGACAAAATAATGTGAAACTTATTTGGTCTGTTGCGTGACATCATTTTCCATCTAGCAGACCTATTAAAAGACTTTCAACCACTTTAAATGCTATATTGTTTTAACATGCTAAAAAAATAAATACTTTTCTACTTAACAAAACTTTTTCCACTTAACGCACTTTAAAATGTTGAACCTAAAGATCATGAATATCCCATGAAACAAGGTCCTGAAAATCCTTCTGCCAGATAAAAGGAGCATGTTAAAGCACTTAAATTAAAATAAGCCTGCTTGAAACAATAGTTTATTGTTAATAATTCAAAAGTAACAAACAAAAAGAATTGAGGGGTCTGCAGTAATACAATTAAGAGATTTTAACATTTAACAACAATTGATAAACCATATCTCAAAAACTATTGGATCTAAATAGACCAATTTGGTTCCTAATCGTAGAAAATTGAGTTTAGTTCAAGAATGTTTAGAATAATAATTGTGGCGAAACCACTCCTTCTTAGTCGGAATAGGCAAAATTTTGAAAAAAAAAAGAAAAGTCAATTGCTGTATTTTTTTATTAATTTCACTATTTTGTTCACAAAGGAGCGATTTTAGGACAAGTACTATTCCATTCATTTATAAACTAAATTAATTTTTCTATAGTTAGAATTTAAAGTGCTCTTCGTAGATCCAATAGTCTTTGAGATATCGTTTCCTTAAACGTTAAAAAACGGCCGAAAATGGAGCTACTTTCCTTATTGTATACCCTTGAATTTTTTAATCTAGTATTAGCTGAAATTAAATAATCAAATTGTGAGGGAAAAAGAAATTATATAAAACATACCTCTAACATTACAAGCGTCTATTATTACTGACATTAAAAATTCCGTAATTACCTGAAACAGAAACAAATTAAATTAGTATAGTGCTTTTTATAAAAATATATTATAATGATAGAAAGTTAAAAGTTTGTTGACCAAATATATGCAAACAATTTTTTTTTTTAATTTCAACAACTTGTTATAATAATGCGCTAGTAAGTTTCGTTAACATAATAACATATTTTAAAATTATTGATAAAAACAAAGTTCAATGGTGAATGAGCGATGTGTAGTCCCATATTTGGTTCGCGCATCACACAATTCCTGTTGTAAGTTAACATCAATCCTTGCATGAGCATCTTTCAGCAATTCAATTATTGTTATTCAAGATTATAATACGTCTCCTAGTTATATTTCCATTTATAGGTTTGCGTAGAATACTACTATTACTAGTTTTTCCATGATGTTTACAAAAAGTTAAAGGCCGTTTATATCCGAGAAAGTTGAAGCGTTTCCTCAGCAACCTTTAATCTGCAGCCGCTCCAGTTTGAATCATGGGTTAACCCAGTGATTCCCAAAGTGTGGGCCGCGAAATATTAAAAAAAATTACAGCTACGGAAAATAAAAATTAATGAAGAGTGTATCTGTGATTATTGTCTCTTGTTGCTCCACTTTGTAACCTCTAATGAAATTAATTTGTCTTGGAATATAAAAATTAAAAAAGTTATAAAAATACTTTGCAGCAGATCATGATAAATTTACCTGGATTCAAGATTACAGAATTTACTTCTTTAGAAGAAGAATCTCTTATTGACTTGTCTAGCGATAATACTTTAAAGTTAAAATTTGGTAGCATGGAGCTTTCAGATTTTTAGATATCCACTGCTTAGTGGTAAAACTCTAAGAATATTAATTCTATTTGCAACATCCTATTTGTGTTAAACTGAGTTTTCGGCAGTCTCGGGAATAAAAAATATATATTACTCGAAAATTAACTTTGGACCTGAAATAAGGGTCGCCATGTCCAATCTAATTCCGAGATTTGAGATGTTTTGTAGTGAACATCAAGCCCATCCATCCCATAAATAATTTTAATAATGTTAATTATCAATGGACGTTCAATAAATTATTTGTGAATTTAAAATTCGTGTTTAATTTATTTTTCAACTCAGGTTGTTCTGTCTTAATATGGCTACTATGGAAACAGTTGAAATTAGATATTAAATATTATCCCAAGGAAAATAGTAAATATCTATTTTTAGTTTTTCGATTTTAAATGGGTAATCGCTTTTAAAAAGGAAAGTTTTCCAATTTTTCAAGAAAGTCAAAAATTTTAGAAAAAAAAATCTATGTATTAAGGGAGCCGCGAAAAAAAAATCCGATTATTTAGGGAGCCGCAAACCGAAAAAGATTGGGAACCTCTGGGTTAACCTGTTAAATAACTCTGCTCCGTCCGTATGTCGGGACGGATGAGTAGATGGGAATAAAAAAAACTGTCATAAAACCGTGGAAATACATTTATTTTCTCCTTTAGTCAACTATAAAATTATTTAATAGTTCATATTTACGCATCTTTTATAACTACTAAGAATGAGAAATGGTTAATTATTTTAAATGTTGAAAATTAAAGAAAATTAGAAAAAAACTTTTTTGAAAAATTTAAATTTAAGCTCTTACAGTCTGTTACTAATGACCAATTAATTGTACATTGACATGACAAGTTTAATACAAATTATCAGAACAATTTTGAAGAAAATGGTAAAAAAATAAAAAATGAATTATCTAAAGTGGCATACTTCCACTTGGTAATTTCAGTACCATATAATATTTCGATTTTGAGCTAGCTTGTACACATACAGACATACACACAGACCATTTCAGTATATTTCGTTGTACAGATCAGATATTTCGCAAAATCCAAATTTCAATTTTTTATAAACGGAATACTTTTCCTAACTATTCCATATATAAGTAAGTGAAAATAAAAATTTGATCGAAAACTCTGAGTACACACAATGGACATTCCTTGTTGGTCAATGTGCTTCTAATTTCTTTAAAAGAATCCAAAAAGCATTCCAAAGAAGAATAAACTTGATAAAACACAGAGTACAAATATTGGGCAACTCCCTTTTTCCTTTTCGTTTTTCGATCAAAGGCAGTTAGAACACTTCATCCTTTTGACTAATCCTAACCACTTCAAAGAATGGACTAACGAACCTACTCAAAGAACAAATTCGAGTCCCGGCAAAAACAATATTTACTTAAAGGCCCGCCTGCTCAACGGACTGTGTGATTTATCGAGTATCTGTCGGGGGAGTGTTTGTCTGTTCGCCGCTAGCTCTATGCTCTCTCTCTCTGTCAGGTATAGGCCTTTTCATTATTTTTTTTCTAGTCTTTCTGGGTGTGTCCTGGCAGCGGAGGGGTATGGCCGCCGTAAAACTTGAGAAGGGTATCATAAATATTTTTCAAGTTACACAACTGGAACCCTCATGAGTGGTTTCAGTACTTGAGTAACAGTTCTTCCCAGAAAAAAAAACTAAGTAAAAAACATTATAGGGTATGAAGAACTTTCCCAAATTAAAATAAAAAATTTAATCTATAATTTAAATTAAATAAAAAATGTTAAAAACCTTATATAATTTTCATTATATTTTTTCTTTAGTTTTCAATTTAAGAAATCTGTTCTAATACATAAATAATACTGAACAGTTTATTATATATATATTTATTTTTTACGCACTAATTTCAGGTACTAGCAGTCCAATGTTACTTATGCAATGTTATACTATTTTTATCGTCACACACAGTTTATTGAGAGAGGATTTAAACTTTATAACATAATGCTATGACACATAGGAGTGGAGCAGTGATCTGAAACGTTATTTAATCTGGCAAACTGGAAGATTTAGAATATGAATTTTCTTATTCTGGAAGAAATTACCTTTCATTATTTTTTACATTAATTTAACATCCGAAAAACGTTCCAGCCTATTTCTTTTGTTTATTTTTCAATAAAAAAAAAAATGTATAAAGCTGCCAGACTGAAGATGTTCTTTGTTGAGTAAGTTTGTTTTTAGTAACAAATATTAATTTTTTAACATAAATTTTTGATATTCATTTCAGATGGACTTGGTTATGTACCAAGTGTGTACGTAACTCATTATGTAAGGCATCGAACTCAGATAAAAAAAAATACGGAGAACAGCTAGTATATAATATATGTGTATTTTATTCATTTTTTGTTATAAATCTGCAACAGTTGATTAAAAGGAGAAAAATGAAAACAATTATATGAAATGGCAGTGGAATCTAATATTAATTGACAAACAACTATCCGGTTTAAACATAATCTCGAGAATATGTTGAAGATATTCAAGTTGTGGATAAAGAAATAACAGATATTTTGTACAGTTAAACTATTGTACATAAAGCACAACACTAATAAGGTACAATAAAGTGTACATTAATTATAAAGAAATAATAATATTCATAAAAAGAAGATAAAATAAGAGTTCAGTTATGTTTTCAGACAAGAAAATTACTAGGGAAACAGAAATATTAACAATCAATTAAATTAAACGATAAATAGTTAGAAATGCTATGTTTTTAATATAATATTAAATTTTGTTATTATCTAAATACATATAATTATAGATGATAATTAATTATTATATATA
>NW_027110416.1:1295377-1296244 GCF_000696795.3 Halyomorpha halys
CCCAAATTTAATTTCCTAAACTGTGATTTATGAATTGTGAATTCGAAGAAGCAACGTATGAATTGGGCCTTAAGGTGAATGAAGACAAGACGGTGTACATGAAAAGCTCAAGAAAGGATAAGGGAGAGAATAGAAAAGTGACGTTCTGAGACCACAGTTTCAGTTCTGTAAACCAATTTAAGTACCTGGTCACATAAGATAAAGTAGAGAGCGAAATAGAGTTCAGGATAGCAGCAGGAAATAGATTATTTCTCACTGCAGATAATACTGAATTGAATGAAGCTCTCTTCTAAAAGGATGAGAGTAGTCATTTACAAAACCATCGTAAGACCAGTTGTGATCTATGGGGGAGAAACATGGCCCTTGACAAGAAAAGAAGAACAGATGCTCAACTCCTGAGAGAGAAAGGTATTGAGAAGGATATGGGGAGGAGTCTCGGAAAATGGAGTTGGAGAAGAAGGAATGAGGAACTGATAAATTTTTACGGGTAACCCAGCATCGTAGCGTTGGCTAAAAGAGCAAGAATAAAATGGTTAGGACACGCTGAGAGGATCCAGATGAAAGGATACCCAAAAAGATGGTTTATGGCAAACCAGATGGAAAACGGAAAAGAAGACGTTCCCCGGATCAGATGCCTGGACTCTTAAAGGTTGGCAGATGGAAGGAGAGAGCAAGAGACCGTGTAAACTGGTTGGCTGTTGTGGAGGAGGATTTGAAGCTCTTGCAGGACCGTAGTGCCATAATAATAATAATAAACCTGCGATTTATTTTATTTTTTTTTTTAATTGATAGATTTATTTATTGATAGATATTACAATCTGCCACACAGTTGTGGGCAATAGGTAATATTGATGAATGATCTCATAC
>NW_027110416.1:1296294-1301042 GCF_000696795.3 Halyomorpha halys
ACACTACATGTAGTTTTAGAATTGGACAATTAAATAAATAGAAAGACCTGCATAGATCCCTGCGGTCTTTGTAAAGCCCCCATATCCTCTTGTGACAGAAATGAGCCACCCCTAAGCCGGTCCTTCTTAGTATGTTTTGGACCACACTCTCATCCGGATTATGTCTTCGACCTTCGAGATCTTACAAATTGGCTCCTTCAGAAAACTTCCAATACAAGATTAGGATCTTTCTTATCTTCGTTCTTTAAATGAGTTCTGTTTTGTCGTGGGTTTGTCTTCGCCCAAATTTAATTTCCTAAACTGTGATTTATGAATTGTGAATTCGAAGAAGCAACGTATGAATTGGGCCTTAAGGTGAATGAAGACAAGAAACGGTGCACATGAAAAGCTCAAGAAAGGATAAGGGAGAGAATAGAAAAGTGACGTTCTGAGACCACAGTTTCAGTTCTGTAAACCAATTTAAGTACCTGGGAAGCCTGGTTACAGATGATAAAGTAGAGAGCGAAATAGAATCCAGGAGATCAGCACGTAATAGATGTTATTTCTCACTGCAGAAAATACTGAATTTTAGAGCTTTCTCTAAAAGGATGAGAATGGTAATTTACAAAACCATCGTAAGACCAGTAGTGGTCTATGGGGGAGAAACATGGCCCTTGACAAGAAAAACAGAACAGATGCTCAACTCCTAGGAGAGAAAGGTATTGAGAAGGATATGAGGAGGAGTCTCGGAGAATGGAGTTGGAGAAGAAGGAATGAGGAACTGATACATCTGTAAAGGGACCCCAGGATCGTAGCGTTGGCTAAAAGAGCAAGAATAAAATGGTTAGGACACGCTGAGAGGATACAGATGAAAGGATACCCAAAAAGATGGTTTATGGCAAACCAGATGGAAAACGGAAAAGAAGACGTCCCCCGGATCAGATGCCTGGACTTTTAAAGGTTGGCAGATGGAAGGAGAAAGCAAGAGACCGTGTAAACTGGTTGGCTGTTGTGGAGGAGGCCCTGGTTCTTGCAGGACCGTAGTGCCATAATAATAATAATAAACTTGAAGAAGTTTGTCGGGGGTGCGGTCAGCAAAGAACAACATAAATAAACAAAACCGTATTTATTTATTTTATGCCGACGTTTCGACCTGAGTTTCAGGTCTTCATCAAGGGTTGTGGCGTAGAGGAAGATTAGTAACTCAGTGAATAATAATAAACCTGCGATTTATTAATTCCGATTTTAAAATCCTACAACCATACATGTTTTTGTCTCTTTATTTATTATTTTTTTTTTTTTAGTTATTGCACTATAGACTAACCCGCCAGGAGAGTCCTATTTTTTTGTCCCCTAAGAGGAATCCCGTGAACAATTATCTCATAGTAGACCATTTATACTATTAGTATAATTGGATGTGATAATGACAAAAATCTTTAGAATCATTCCATCAGGGGCTGAAGAATCCAGATTTTGTAAAAGATTACGAGATTCTTGCCTCGGCTCATAATTAAGAAAAAAAGAAACGCAGGGAGTGTCCAGGTAAGCAAAATGCTCAAGTGAGGAAAAAAAATATCACGTTAGGAATGTACTGATGAGCATTTCTCTAAGTCTTGCGAGGAGGTCAAAGCAAAAGTGAAATGAGTAAAAGTGGGGAGATAAAAGAGGCTGTAACATAAACAAGCGGTAATAACAATAGGGCTAAAGGAAGGTAAACAAAACACATTAAATATTATAGACATTAAAATATAGACATTTATTTCCCAGTATGAGTAAAATGCTCAAGGCAATACCTCGTCCGAGTTAATGAATATATATTAATTTTAATATTTTATACTAAAGTTTAAACTAAACATTGAAAAGTAGCTCTGTCGTGTATAATACAAACGCCTGATAAGATGTCGGCTTTCGTGTTTAATGTAACCTTATGCCTTGCCAGTTATAGAAGAGCTTTCGGTAAACAGGTTTTTTGTTCGAGCCAGAGCCGACGGGTTACACCCTGAGTAAAACGTCTCATGTTACGACTGGAAGACTCCAGGAAGATGGGAAGGATATAATGTGTGGTCAGGAAGAATTCCAGCCCGTTCTTATCTTTTGCCTTAATCTTAGAGAGGTCTTACAAAGGCAGGTATACGCTGAGGGAAAGAAAAAAAAAATCTTAAAACGTGTCAAAATTAGAAAATATTATTTTGTTCAAAATTGTAGTGAGTGACTTAATAATGTATTTTTATAGTCCTTTGTGAAACAAGTTATTTAAAAATTTAATTTTTAAAAAAAAGTTAGTACTAAAAAACCAATTAAATATTTTCTTCATTTAGTTGTATATAAGCTTTATGCATTTTATTTTTTTAATCCAAATGATAGCTCTCATATTTAAAAATAAAAATCATAAATATATAAATTTCAGAATTTGACGGTTAGTTTATGTTTTCAGGTATAATGAAAAACCAGTCGAAAATAGTTTTGAAAAACAACAACAGGATTATGTCGTGGGGAAATATTGTTTGTATTCTTTAATTTATCATTATTCATTTGTTGTTATTTTTATTAATGGTAATTATTATTGAAGAAAAAATTCATTTTTAGTCTCCAATATGAATAGAATTAACTAAAAGATTAAAAAAATTGAATCAGTACCTTTTTGGTACCTTCCCTCAACAAGTTTTTTCATCGTTGAATGTAATTTGGATGCCACATAAAACAAAAGGATTTTTGTCATAATCGGACTTAGTTCCGAAACTTTTTTTGTTTTAAGTTTAATGTCCTTACATATTACATATTCGCCTCAATTTGTAGGGCTTCGTCAGGACTGTCAGATTAAAACAAAGATGACAACTTAAATGTTTCAATCTCACAGCCCTGCAAAGTGGGACGAAACCTTGGTTAACAAGAAATAGTCCTCTTTTACTATTTTGATACCTTTATTGACCGCCACCCACTTCTATCCTTCCTACAGTCTACATCATACGGTCAACTATCTTCTTCCAACTTAATATGTAACATAATAAAAGTCAAAAGAAATTGATTTATTTTTCGTTAGTACTAGATTTTCTCTTTCTGAGAATTTTTATTTCAAATTTGTTTTTTATAAATTTTATTTAAAAAAAATAATGCAAACCATTTGCAATTTCTTTTTAATTTAAATATTAGATATAATCCAACTATAGGGTACCAACCAATTCCATTTAGAGTGGGAAAGTTGAGAAGTGTTCTGTGGGTCCCCAAGGACTTAAAAGATAACCTGCCCAGGTTGGATTCGAACCGGCATCGCTTTTGACACGAGAATGCTAAGTTACTGACTCAAAACTATCGGTCATCCACAGTCGAGTAATGTTTCAGAAGGTTAATGATGTAGAGTATTAAATGAAAATCTCTTCTTGGGTCCCTCCCCCACATAATACATTTTCTCGACCCGACTCTGAATCATGTTATTTATTTACTGCTCTCTGTGACTTATGGCTTTCTTTTTTAAATGTTCTAACAGTAATCGAATAATAAATCTATTATTTTTCATTCAGGGTTTGATAATTAGTCTCCTTATTAGTTAGAGATTTTTCATTTCACATAAATGTAAACTTTATTAAAAAAAAAATTATGTGGATAAAATGCAATTTATTTGGACATACGGAATTGAGCTCTGGGGCTCCACCAAACCATCAAATTCCTCCCGCATCCAATCCTTACAATCCAAAATTCTACGTAAAATCCTTGATGCTCCTTATTACGTTACAAATAAACTCATTCACAAAGACCTTAACATCCCATTCGTTGCAGAATTGACCCAAAACAGATATGCGTCTTTTCATTCCAAACTCTTAACCATCCTAATCAATTAATTCTTTATCTTTCATCCTGTACAATCCCTGATAATCCTCCGAGGCGTCTGAAAAGAAGATGGCCACGGGACCTTCTAATTTAAATTAATATTTGAAGTACCTCCGATGGACGGTTCCTTCCCAAGATTTTGAGGTGTATATGAAACATACAACATATTTACTTATTGTATTATTTTGTACAGATGTAAATTACATTAAATAAATAATAAAAAAAAATTAATTTAAATATTACATTAATTTAAACTCAATATCTATCTTATCAAAGCCCTAAGATTTTGTACGAAGACTGGATAAGAGTGCTTTAGGGTTTGCTTCAATACAAGAGTATAAATAGGTGCTGCAAGGTAGTGGTATTAGACCTTATAGTTTTCTATTTCTATTCGGTATGACAAAGGCTGGGGTAGCCCACCTGACTACCTGAACCTTCCAGGTAATGCTTGGTTCCTTTAGAACGGTGTTCAATAGAACTGAATAAGCTGCAAGGAATAACTCTGATGATATGGATAACGGATTTTTTTTTCGAGATTCTAAAAGAGAATGGTTGGCTGATGGTGTAGAAATTAAAACCATGAAATATAACAAAACTTGGTACTTGTGTAGAAGATCGCGGTCCCGAGCGCTATCAATGCAGGTTATGGGAAACACTTCACATTTATCACTTCATATTTTCCTACTGACTCGTATTCATGCGAATTTAGACAAAATTAACTGAAAATTTACACTCATATTGTATTTTTTTTTTTCACTCAACTATATATGAAAAATAAATCATTTAATTTGAAATAATTAACCACTTCGCATTGTTAACAGAACTAAAATACAAATATAAAGTATAAATATAAATTACTACGTACCATTAGTAAGGAACTATATCTTGAAATAAATACGAATAAAACAAAATATAAGAAGTAGAAAAGGGAGCAATTTTGGTGA
>NW_027110416.1:1301403-1301892 GCF_000696795.3 Halyomorpha halys
CCACATGGCTTGCCAACTAGATGATATCTCATTTTTCATTGGAAGACTTATTTCTTGTGGTGTCAGAATGGCCGCGCCCTTACCTGGAGTTTGAATAAGTAACTATAGGTTTATGTATTTAGGTTCTACAATAACTAGAAAAAGCGAAATGGAAGAGATTAAAAGCAAGAAATACTTGTTCTTTTTCAATTTTTAAATTGCTTAGCTCGTACCTTCTATTCAAAAACTAATAAGTTAGAATTTAGAAAACTATTATCCTTCCCAATGGTCTTTACGGCCTCTTACACTACGGGAAGAACAGCGCCTTAAGGTTTTTTAAAATAAAGTATTATGTAAAATATTTGGACCGAAAAAGGATGAAATAACGGGACAATTTAGGGAACGCTGAATTGAGGGAACTACATCCCCTAAATATAATTCAGGTTTCAGCATTGTGGCGTGTGTAAGTTACGGACTTACTACCGAAAATGTTAATTAACACTGAAACAA
>NW_027110416.1:1302229-1306908 GCF_000696795.3 Halyomorpha halys
ATATCTCATTTTTCATTGGAAGACTTATTTCTTGTGGTGTCAGAATGGCCGCGCCCTGACCTGGAGTTTGAATAAGTAAATATAGGTTTAAGTATTTAGGTTCTACAATAACTAGAAAAAGCGAAATGGAAGAGATTAAAAGCGAGAAATACTTGTTATTTTTCAATTTCTAAATTGCTTAGCACGTACCTTCTATTCAAAAACTAATAAGTTAGAATTTAGAAAACTATTATCCTTCCCAATGCTCTTTGCGGCCTCATACACTAAGGGAATAACAGCGCCTTAAGGTTTTTTAAAATAAAGTATTATGTAAAATATTTGGACCGAAAAAGGATTAATTAACGGGACAATTTAGGGAAAGCTTAATTGAGGGAACTACATCTCCTAAATATAATTCAGGTTTCAGCATTGTGGCGTGTGTAAGTTACGGACTTACTACCGAAAATGTTAATTAACACTGAAACAACGGATAAAGTCCGAGAGGTAGATGTACGAGAACGATTGGTGGTATAGGCATCGAACCTACCTAAGTAAGTGAAAGCTCTGTTATGCGTGCACCAAAACTAGATTTTTTTTTATAAAAAATTATTACTGCTTTGATTAGATTAAAATTTCCGACTGCAGCTCATTTAAGAAATGAACAAAGTTCCAACGAAACTGCTTCAGAAGGGATCAATGACAATCACTCCAAGAACGAAGTGAAGTGTATTTTAGATAAATTTGATTTAGGAACAATTAAAACTAACGATTTCAAATAACCAGTTATAATTGTATATAACTTTAATGCGTTTCTGCGAATTTAAATTCCAAGTGTTTCACTGTTCCGCCGTATTATCCTTATCAGCTTTAATAATCTGATAAGGATAATACTACTTTAACTTTTATCTGTTTGAATAAGACTAACCCAGTTTTTTCAAGTGGAACTATGACCTTATTTTTTCCCTCAATAATGAAAAAGTTTTATAGTGGATTTGGAAATGAAATTTTTAATTTATAGATAGTTTGTTTGGATTAATTAGTAAAATAAATTGGGGTAATTTTATAAAACGCTCACAAGATATTGTGAGTCAGTTAAAAGTGGTACATACAGGTTAGTCAGATGGTTTAGTTGTTTTCTAAAGAAAACTGTTCAGTTATTAGGATAATAAAGTTGCAAGCAACATATAGAGGATAGTGAGGTGGAAATAGAGGTGTAGATATCAAAGAAAGGACACACACACATATATATATATATATATATATATACACACACATAAAAAAAGGATTAATATTAAGGACCTAAATACGATTATAAATATGAAAGGCCCACATCACAGCCCTCCAAGAATGGTGTTGTAATTGGAGAATTAAGATAAATTCCAACAAATCTTATCAAATCACCTTTACCCTTCGTCGTAAACCTACTGACTGCCCTACAGTTTCATTTAATAATGTTACTCTTACCCCTGTCGAACAGATCCGCTACCTTGGACTACATTTGGACAAACAATTAACCTGGAATCCTCACACAAGACTGAAAAGACAGGAAAATGCACGTCGATTCTGACTATTACAGGACTTACTAGACAAACGGTCTAAGCTTCCAACACATTACAAAAGACTGATCTACATGACTGTAATAAGGCCAATCTGGACATATGGAGTTGAGCTTTGGGGCTTCACTAAACCTCCGAATTCCTCTTTGAATTTAAGGGTAAAGAACTACGGATGATTATTATTACTCTTATAACTAAATATAAAAGAAGATAAAGTAAAAAAATAAATAAAAAATAATATATAGATTATAGAAAATATAATTAGAAATTGGTTTTGTTAGTATTATATTTATTGTCACGCATGATCCTGGAAAGACGTCGAGGAACCGTCTCCAATTAAATATTAATTATTCTGGAATGGTACACTGAATAAAGTTGAAATATTTCCACAGTGGAGTCTGGTTAGACCTTGGTGTAACCATTTCCATAACAAAGACCCCAGAACGAGCACGCCTATCCTTTTTATCCTCTGTTCGGAGACTACATGAGTCAGGATGAGCCATCGCCCACGCTTATCCTAGTTGGACGACATTAAAGGATCACTTCAGGGGAGGAATAATATCCTTCAACCTCAATAACAAAAGATTCGGGCCACAGAAGTCTTTTCAATTTACTGAGTAATGCGGAAGTTTCAGAACCGAAAAAGCATTATATCATCTAGGGCTAGACTCGAAACAAGCTCACTTACGAAGGCTAAGGGGAGAAAAAAACATCTCCTTTTGTGGCAGCCGGCAATTTACGTGGGATGTTCTGATCTAGATAGCCTGATTTGAAATCGCTGCTAAACAGGTTCACAACATAATAATTTATTTATGTTTTAATCATTCATTAGCATATAAAACAATAACATAACAAAAAAATAAATTAATAATACCATCCATAGGCTATAGAATAAGGCGGTTGGAGTAGAAAGTAGATATTTTCGTTTGAGGAAAGAATATTTCAGAGTCCCCAGTGTGAAAGTAAATTTCAAATTCCAAAATTCTTAAAAAATAAAAGTTATTTTTAGCGAAAAATCTAAACTCTAAATATGTTGATAACATATCTTCTTTTAAACGATTTATAGTGCTTTAAAATTTGCTGTTAAATGAAAAATGAATTTCGTTCACTGTATAAGATTTTTTGATTCATTATGTTGAGTGTTGATTTTAGGATTTGGGTTTTAGTGAAAATCAGCGTTGAGAGCCTTGTATTCTCGTGTCAGAAGTGGTGCCGTTTCGAATTCGGGCTAGGCGGGGCCTCAGAATGAATTTCGGCTTTCCAACTCTGGCTAGAACAGAATGGTAATCTGCAGGGTAATTCGTCTTTCCTGCTCATGGAGAAAATAAGACGTTGAACCCTAAATAAATAATATATATATATATGTGTGTGTGTGTATAAAATATTTGTGGACAAAACATTTTGAAGTCTTTTCGGGCCAATCCACAGGTGAATTTAGATATTCTCGTGTGACATTTGTAAACATCAATTTTCAAGTCCTTTGTGACATCTGGAATACCAATTTACTTGTCAAAATCTGAAATACATAATTGACAGTTATCAAATTAAGAATGAATTTTAAAAATGGTTACACCAGTACTTATTGGTGATCAGGAAGGTAACGTGAGAACAATAACAACAATATGGAAAAGACAGTTAGAAAAGCGGAAGGAGATTTGCGAATGTTTTGTTTTTTGAAGCACAAGGAAACTTTCTCAAAGAAATCAGTAATTTGTTATTTGACAAGTTCCGACTTCTGAATGAAATTCTCGGGTTTTGACAGACACAAGGCTAACGAGTCATAGTCATCAAACTATCACCAACCATAGAGGACTTCTTCGCCATCGGCAATATCGAACTCGGGACCTAGTTCCCTCCCACACCACAGCATCCAGAGGTAATCAGGACGCTGGATGAGATTTCGCCGGAGAAAGCAGAAGGAGAGAGTCACTTTTACCTGGGCCAAATATAGATGGCTTGTGTCCCCTCGGATCTGGGCCGAAGGTTCTCAGCCTAGGAGTTACAAGTCAGTAGAATTTGTATCGGTGAAAGTATATATGTACATTATTTACCAATTGTGCGTTTTTAAGATCCTCACAACTATAAAGCTTTCTTGGCTGATAATGGCTGAAAGTGGGCACATAATCTGGTGTTAGTAAATTAGATGAATTTTCGATATTTACTTGTTTTTACTGGCTATGACCAAATTTTTAAAAACATTCAGTTTTCCAGCCGCAACGCGCCAGAATTATTTTCACTTCAAGGAAATGCACCGTTTTCTCACGAATTAACATTAAAGACTGAAGAGAAGAAAGGTCCATCCAAAAAGACATCCTGATTGAAAGATAAAATGGCATGAATACAGACAAGAGGTGGCACACGTGGAACCAGTCTCATAGTCATATTCATAAACCCCTTATTTATGCGTTTTTCATCACTCTCCACTGTCATCTAAGCCATTACATTTTTTTTTATATGGCTTTCTAACGGTATAATTTACGTCTATATAATTATTCTTATTTTCCTATATTTATCTTCCGCCAGAGAAAAATATTTCTTTTATTTTCTCAATGAGGTGTAGATAGTTGACCTTAGATTACTGATTGGAGAAATTGGGGAGTTCGGTCAGCAAAGAAACAACATAAATAAACAAAAAAATTATTTATGCCGACGTTTCGACCTGCACCTTTCTCCATTTATTTCTTCTTATCCCCTGTTCTTTCCTTTTACAAAGTTTTTTTTTTGTTTTTTTTTCATAAGCTCCATTATTAATTTAACTAATTCTTTCCACTGTATTATTTATTTATTACTCACATTTATATGTATATAAATAATAATGTAATCAATCTCCCAATTTTGTCCATAGTTATTAATCAACTTTTTTCTCTCTAAATGATGGTTGTTGTATTTTTGGTTTTATAGCCCTGAAGAAGACGTGAAAATCAGGTCGAAACGTCGGCATAAATAAATATTTTTTTTTTTATTTATGTTGTTTTTTTTCTCATCGTACAATAAAATAAACAAACTTAAATGTACTTTAGAGAAAGCTGTTTTGAAAAGTCGGCATTTAAGACCTAACAGGCTATTGGCGTAGCATTGAGGATATGGTCTAGGTGATATTAAATACCACTTGAATGTGCATTGATACACCGATTATAATAAAAA
>NW_027110416.1:1307082-1307520 GCF_000696795.3 Halyomorpha halys
TTTTTTATAAGCTCCATTATTAATTTAACTAATTCTTTCCACTGTATCATTTATTTATTACTCACATTTATATGTATATAAATAATAATGTAATCAATCTACTAATCAATCAGCTTTTTTCTCTCTAAATGAGGTTGTTGTCATTTTGTTTTTATAGCCCAGATGAAGACCTGAGAATCAGGTCGAAACGTCAGCATAAATACATATTTTTTTGTTTATTTATATTGTTTCTTTGCTGACCGCACAATAAAATAAACAAACTTAAATGTACTTTAGAGAAAGTTGTTTTGAAAAGTCGTCATTTAAGACCTAACAGGCTATTAGCGTAGCATTGAGGATATGGCCTAGGTGATATTAAATACCACTTGAATGTGCATTGATACACCGATTATAATAAAAACTGTTAGACCTGTTTTAGAAGAATACAAAAAAAAAAAA
>NW_027110416.1:1308534-1323488 GCF_000696795.3 Halyomorpha halys
TTTTATAATGCTACTTTTTACGGTAGTTTTTTCTCTAAGATGCTCCTCGAACTCAGCCGCACAAGCATATGAAAACGAATACTTGAGTACTTATATTTAAAATTTGTTTGTACAAACTTACAAACTTTTATAAAACATGTTTCCACTTATGAGAGATTTCAACGTCATTGTCGAAAATTTTAAGTAAAGGTTTTAAGGATAAGATAAAAGAGCTGCGGGTTCATGCCGATTCCTAGTTTTAGTCAATCTTAGAATGTAGCTCGGTATAAGTACATTTTTCAAAGATGGTTCTTTATACTCGTTATTTAAATTTGAGGAGCAAAAACTACAGTTTATTATTTCTCTTATAACTAATAATAAAAGAAAAAACCAATGGACTTTTCATAATAATTAAAACATTAAATTTGTACCGCTACAAGCCATGAAGGGTTAGGGGTCTCGTAACAGTACTTTGGTCCAGGCACAGTACTTTGGAAGGAACTACTGTAACTGGACCAACGGTTTGTGAAAGGAGGAGATTTGGCCAGAATGGCACGGCAGCCAGATTTTTACCCAATTAAGTGTACCCACTTCATGAGGCTAGATGGACTCCGGAGAGCTGTCTAACCCACAGGGCTAACTCACGGCTACAGTGAAACCCAAAATAATTACCTTCCAAAGCAGGATTCGAACCCGGCTCCTTGGAGTTTGAAACACAGCGCCTTACTACTGAGCCACACCACTCCCTTAATGATAATGATAATTTATAAAATACAAATCAGTTTCATAATAGATTAAACAATATCATGGTTTTAATGTTCTGGATGGTATTGTTAATATTTTCCTCATTTTGGCCTAAGGAACTGGAGAGTTG
Source organism: Halyomorpha halys (assembly GCF_000696795.3). Lineage (NCBI taxonomy): Eukaryota > Metazoa > Arthropoda > Insecta > Hemiptera > Pentatomidae > Halyomorpha > Halyomorpha halys. The sequence goes on from NW_027110416.1 coordinate 1,309,388, forward strand.
TCGAGGAACACAACATTTTTCTATGACCCCTTTGTGTCGGGGACACTCCACTAAGATGTGAATCACTGTAATAGCTACTTTACTGAGCTGACACTGAGGTGGATCTCTCCTTATAATCGTGGGTTAACCGACAGTGTCCAATTCTGAGGCGCGTCATAACTGATTTGTAAGGTTATTTCTGATCCAAACCAGGAATTCAAATTCTCTGTCCAACCCCAATCTACGAGGTCCTATTTATCTGACATCTACCCTTCACCTCACCGAACTGCTGCGTTTGATAAATGGTTTTTTATCCGAGCTGCATATCTCTGGAACTCCATTCTCTCTAACATACGTCATGTACTAACCCTTTCCTCGTTTAAATACCTTACATTTCACTACTTTTTGCTTCACTAATCTGACTCATTACTATAATAGTACAGATATTTTGTAATTAACTTTTTGTTTTGTTTTTAGTCAGTTAGTTTTTTAATTAATCTATTATTTTATCTCTCTGTATATAAGTTATAAAACAGTGTGGCGACAATGTTTTATGGCCAATGAATGTTATTATAAAATTAAAATTGCCTTTGCAATTGTTCTAAAGGGAATAAACTATTTTTCATTTCAATGTAGTCCATCAATTTTGTTACCAGTCATGTAACATGTGTATTATATTTTCTAGTGAGATACTGTTGTAGCTTCGTCTAATTTCTCGTTTTCAGGAATACCGGAGTGAGTGCAAATCCTAAAAAATGTTATTTTTCAAAAACAAATTTTCGTGGTGATACGATGAATTTCTAGTACGAGAAAGTTATCTGAGAGAATTAGGAAAATGATTTGAGGGTACAATGGTATCAAAAAATTTCTGGTTGATCTATTGATGACTGTAGTTTTGAAATCAGAGTTTTTTCTGTGAAGGCTTTACTCGTTATTAGTATATATTTTAAAGGTAAGATAAGTATGGCTCAAAGGAACTTTTTAAAGAGATTACTGGAAGAATATAAACGTCTTAGCTCAAAAATATGAGTATATCTTGTCATCATTAGTATCTCCTCGCCTGTGAGAATCAGGTTATGTGATGATCTCTAGTATACACAATTACACTGCTCACTGTCACAACTGTTAGGTTAGGCCTGAGGTTTTAATCAATATGAAAAGTAGCTGCTAGCTCTCTATTAGAGAAGACAATATCCCGATGGGATTAGAGCCGCTATAGGTGAGAGGCAGAATCCAATTAGATCTCGCAGTACCGTACTACCGTACTACCGCACTTACATCATACATCCTCAATCAGTTCCATGGCTAAAGAGCTTCCTCATCTATAGCGAAAGCCTTCCAGCGGTATCCTGCGGTCCAACCAGATTGTCAGAGGCTATTTCCACAGCAACGATCATTAACTGGAGTCCAGGTTTATATAAACAGAATCTGATAACCTTCATTGAATTCTCTCTCTGGACGTTTTCTAATTTTAGCTATTTTTTAATGTTGCTCGATCTAACTAATTTAAGTCTCCTCTTTCCTAGAAAAATAGATAAATGAATTCTGTATCAGTCCTTTCTCTTTGTAATGTTTGTATGTTGTTCACAGCTAGCCATATTGAAGCCCTGCAAATTAACACTTTTTCTACGATATTTTGAGCCTCTCTTGAGCGGCACACGGACTTGGTTTTTTTTTAATGACATAAAACATCACTGGTTATCAACATCATTTATTTCCATATTTTTTTAAAATTAATTTTATTGTTTTTTTTTTATATTTGTTAGTGATATACATATTTTTTAAATCTTTGTGCCAGTAAACCTTTTGATTTTAAAAAATGACATTATAATTTTATAGTTTTATTATCGTCTCTAAGGGTTTTTGAAATATCCGGGTCTAATCCCAAACTATCGCGGTTTGACGTGAAATATGGGCATTCTTGGAAGATAAGGATAATTTTCAAATTGCTATAATGGTATTAACATTTCGAAGGTGTTTGTTTTGTGATAAGATAGGAGTGAGTGAGCCTTATGAGACCTTTTCTCAGCATGGTCAGTACGACATCCTTTATACGACATTTATAGTTGAAGGTACATCGTGACTTCCTTTATAACAATTTTTAGTAAACTAATTGGGCTTCTGTTTTACAAAGATTGTTATCTATCTTTGATTTCCTTTTCGAGGTCGGCACCCGGACTATCTTTTTATAATGATTCACATACGGTCAACTAAAAAGCTTCTAATCAAGAATCAAAGTTAAATTCACTGCTTAGCTGTAATATATATATTTTTTATTCGAACACCTAATTTTTTGCTTATATCCCATAAAACCATTCAAATACATGATTATCTATAACAATAGCAAAAAAAAAAAAAAAAACAATTATAGAATTTAAAAAATCTTTGATCTAGATTCCAGGAGCAAGATCTCAAAAATCTAGGTAGATATTTTCAAGAAATCTAGACAGATGTTTTATAACACGCTATCTTAGCAGAAAGCTGATTAAGATCTAGATCTTAGTTATGGGAAAATGAAAGTAGCCTATGATATACGAGTACGTGGGAACATACTATGTTATAGTCTTGTTAATTAATATTATAATTTAATCCTGTATCCCATATCTTTAATACTAAGATATAGTGTTGTATCTGCCAATTTCTGAGGGTATAATGTTTCAGATATATGACAGCATATATAATTAGTCGAAACAATTATTTTTTTAAACTTATAATATACATATAGTATATTTTAAATTAATAGATGATATACACTGGTGATATATGGTTATGGTTCATTTTTCTTTACACGGTTTCGTTTTTGTTTTTTATCTATAAAAATTTTATTATATAATCAACAAATATGCTATACTGTTCAGGTATGGTATGGGTTGACGTGAGGGAAACAGCACTCAGTGGTGCATCCTTCAGATGTTAAGTAAATTATTTTATTATATGAGGTCCTGCATCCAACTCCTCTTCAGCCTACGCCGAGTTACGTCAGGGATGTCATTTGTCGCCATCTGTCGTACAAATTTATTCAAATGTTCGAGTAATTTATCGTGAAACCGTTTGAAAGTTATAAGAATGTGGTTCGTTTCTGTGGAAATGCGTAGGTCGGTGTAAATGGTCTGGTTTGAAACGTAGAGTTGTGAGTTCATTGCCAGTCTTAAAAATTGTGATTGAAAGGTTTGTATATTGGAGGAAGATAGTCCGGGTTGCGGTCAATGAACTGACTGAGTTGGTAACAGAACATCATTCTGCCTTCTTGAAGCCCTGCAAAGTAGGACGAAACGTTGGTTAACAATAAATAGTTTTCTGTTACTATTTTGATACCTTGACCATTGACCACCACCCGGACTATCTTTCTACAATCTACTTCATACGATCACCATCTTCTTGCGATATGAAAGTTTTGTATGTTTTAAATCTATGCCTTTTCACCAGGTCCATAAATTTGGTCGGCGTAAGTCCATGTGGGTTTTAGTAAATAATTATATACGTTAATTTTTCGTCTGAGGGATAATTTAGAACGCCTGTGTAGTATGGGATATAATTGCTCAGTTGGAAATTTTGCGTTTTACGTTTTGTCTTGACGTGTGGGCCCCATGTCAACCTTCTGTCATAGGTAAGTTCTAAATAAGCAACAGTGTAATTTATTATAATTATAATTATAATTTACTTATATCATCTTTTTTCCCCGTTTCTCTCTAAATATATTTTCACATTATATTTCTTTTTTTTCGTTAACAGATACAAGATATAATATATCTAAAAAAAAAATTGTTAAAATTTTAAATAAGGTAATAATATACTTGCATACAAATCTAATGTAGTTTCGCGCAAAGGTAATAGAATTTGAAAACACCATCCAACAAACATTAAAAAAAGATACAAGGAAATTAATAAATGAAATAAATGTTATAAATATAAAAAGTGATCAATATAACAAATGATAGATATATAAAAAGTAAATATAAAAATAATATATGATACAATAATACTAATTTTGATATGAGTCAAATTGTCAAATATTCAGTTAGGTCTTTTTGGTTTCGCTAACATAATAGAAAACCACAATGAAATAAAACGAAACCCAAGATAGCAAAATTTAAAGATAAACTACTTTGGCAGTAACGATATTGAAGTAATTGAAAGATTGTGGTAAATATATTTTTTTTACAAACTGTAAACTAACTTGGACTGACATTCGGCCGAAGAATGATATGGTATCTACGTATCAAAGAAAAGAGACAAACCCTAAATTAAAGGCTAATATTTATTTTTTTAATCCTTTGGAAACAATAAAAATTAAAACTTAGACAGAAATTTAATGCCTACACTTAGTGCAACCAATTTGTACCAGCATATAACAAGTATCTGGGACAATAGTAAAAGTAACCTTAACAAGTTTAAAATTTTTAAGCGAGAACATTTAGGACAGTTACAAAAGGTCCTGATTTTTCATGAGGCTGGGTGAAACCCGGAGGGCTCGACAACCCAAAGGACTAGCTTACGACTATAGTGAAACAGAAAATAATTATCTATCACAGCTGGATTCGAACCCAGATCTAAACATCTGAGCCACCCACTCCCATATAGGTATATATATTTACTGAAGTGGATCAGTAATAAGAGTAAAATCTTATACATTAAACAAATAAAAATAACTAGGCAAAGGTACAATAGTATACAATGATATTAGTGCCTATATAGCAATCTCCTGTTTACTTAAGACTATCTAATTGGAGCATGATAAGGTCCACACTGTTACCAGGGCGACTATCGAACCAATGCGAAAGCCGTAGGTAGGTAGGCCTGGAATATCGAGGAAACTGTGCCACTCTAAGTGGGAAGGGTTCACTTGATCCGGGCAACGGAACTTGCCCACGATCTAGGAACTGGTTTTGTGCAGACGAGCCGCCGAGGAAAGTCGGCTAAGGAAATGTATAAAATATAAAATTTAATATAGAAAGATTTCTTTTTATGGTTAATAAAAATAGAATTAATCATACACAATTGTTGTAAGTCATAGTTTATTGAAGTTAAACGTTATCATGTCCTACAAATTGAGTAAACGGGTCGTATTATTGTACCGATCTATTATATACAGAGTGAAAAAGGTTGTGTATTCATAAGGTTGTCTTGTGTCTGCAAAAAAAAATAAAAAGCAGATTCTAACCGGTGACTCTTTTGACACTAGAATACTGGAATATTGGTAAGGCAGTCTTCATTTATAAATTCTATTAATTACTAAATATCAATCAAGAGTACTGAGGAAATTAACCTTAATATCTTTTAGGAAGATAGTTCGGGTGGCGGTTAATAAAGGAACCAAAATAGTAAAAAGTACAAATAATAGCAGAGGGTACAAATTGTATCTTGATTTCATTTAGCCCTGAAAAGTGGAACGAAACGTTGTTTAATAATTAATAGTTTTCTTTTACTATTTTGGTACCTTTATTGACCTCCACTCGGACTCTCTTCCAACAATCTAATTCATACCGTCAACTATCTTCTTCCAATATTAATAACTTTTATTTGATAAAAACATATATGGTAAAAAGCTTACCAGATTTTATTCTGAATAGATGTTATATATATTTCATATTTTTGTAACGTTTCGGCCTTCGCCTATTGACCATTTTTACCTTCATCCCAGTAAGCTATAAAAATCAATTTTCAAGCAAACAATTCCTGGTTGTTAATTAACTGAGGTCATTTTTCTCTAGGCTTTCATATTTACAATATTAAATTAATATTTTTACAAAAGATTTATTTTTAAAACATCTTTTATACTACTGTTAGAAATTATGTAAAATAAGAAATTATTCATCATATTTGTGAAAAAATTTATTATTTTCCAAACTAGATTAAAGTTTAAATTACCTTATTTTTATTTCCCATAAAAAACGCTCTGTAATTTTTTTTATAAACTAAGTTCACTAGTGGTTTCATTATCTTTAGTTTAACATGTTAAAGTGTGTCAAATGGAGAAATAATTCTTTCTTTTAGCACGATAAACTCTAAACAAGGTTGGGAGCCTGTTAATAGGTTTGCTAAATGGAGAATGATGGCACGCAACAGCCCAGATGAGCTCAACACTATTTTGTCTGTTGTTTTGATAGGTTAGTTGCACGTTGTTCGTGGTTGTTTTTTGTTTTGGACATTTTATTAACAAGTTTAATAAAGTAATAGAAAAAAATATTAATAAAGTAATAAATAAAACCAAGGAGAGTGAGGTTGAGGAAAGAATATGTGATGAATCTATTATAGATTTTATCATCTCGTAAAGATTATAAGGTTACAAAACAGTTGCAAAGAAAATCCACTAGGATCTCTTCTGCATTTATCATATGACATGGACTTATAACATTTATCATGTTAAAACTTTTTACATGCAACAGGAATATGATGAATACATGAATTCTCCTACTATGAGAGTTCAATTACTTTTTTCATAATATTTGAATATTTCAAGCTTTTGGGTCATTAATATTATAAAATCACAGTTATCGACTGGTGAAATCTTTTATTTTTAAGCGAGGTATGTGGGAAAAATAAAGTCACATGACGCCTGGTATCAGAAGAGTGATCAACGTTTCTAGAAGTAAAAATATATTTTAGCCTAATACAGAAGAATCGAGAAATGAATTTCCATGCTATTGAATTTTGATATGCCTCCATGGGTTCATCAAGTGACTTGTAACTTTCCAATAACGTTTTAAAACATTTTAAATAGAAGAAATTTTTTACATGGATATGAAGCTTGCCTACCTCCGGTAACGAGAAAGCGAAATATACAATTCTATAGCCATACAAAACAAAAATGTCATAGCTGTGGTTAAAGTAGAGGGTTCATTTGACATGTATGATTTATAAACGTAAACAGATTGTAAAACAGTTCCTGGCAGTAATAACATGTGTTGTACGATTGAGGTATAAGGGGGTCTTCAGGTCCCAGGTCATAGAAGAATGTCCACCTTTGTGTTCAGGTACCAGGTCTTCTCGACTTCACGTGTTCACAACCGGTTCCAAAGGGCCTATAATAATTAGGTAATTTGGTAGATTATTATAACCTATAATACATTTACACTAATTATCTGTAATAATATTGGGATCACGAACCATAAGTCATTATAGTCAAGAAAATAACTTAACACTTGAATTACCCACTAAAACAAACTTAGTTATAAGTTACGGGACAATTTTTTTAAGCTATAATAAACAGAGATAGGGCAGAGCGAGTTAATACCGTGAAAAACTTTTTTTCAGTCTCCTAGGAGGAGAAACGCTGCATAACTGCAGAAACCCGCTTCTTTTCATAAAGTACAAGAACACAAGAGGAGCTTTTTTTTATCACTTTAATGAACACTATACATAGTTTTAGTCCAAATTGATGAGTGTGACAAGTATAGTTGGGAGAAATAAAAAATGGCGATTATTTAAAAACATGATATAAAATTAATGTTTTATTCGGATTTAAATATCTTTTTTTTAAGGCAAGCCACAGCGAAGATTATATTTACCTAGTTATCTACAGGGAACAACCTATTCTAACCATGGGGAAGGGGAGGGGTCAAATTTCTCATTTTCATGGACCACTACTCAATGAAAAAATCAATGCCCTCAGGCCGAGAATTCGAACCGGTGCCACCCGCAGATCTCAGAACGATAGATAGAACGGCCCCTGTGTATAAAATTATCAACATCACTAGAAAACCTAATAGAAAATCATTCGAAGTAAAGTATATTTGCTACAATATGAGCCCTAATAAAACTATTGTGTTCAATAGTTCCCGAAATACAGCTTTTGAAAAAAACAACACTAAAAAAAAATCACGGAAAAATCTGTAGTCAGTGAATTTATTTTGAGAAATCTCTTATCTCAGGAACCATTCGACTTACAGATGTCTTCCAGCACTCAAAATAAGGCTATTTTAACGTACTAAAATGTAGTTTATGACACTTTCTTCGTAGGAGTAGCAGTTTTTATGATATTCGCATATATTATGAATTTTGCATATTAAACTTTGTCCAAACAACTAGAAATCAATTTACTCTAGGAAGTACTCACCATATAGACAACTACTTCTACGAAAATAAACGTCATAGTACGTTAAACTAGCTTTAGTTTGAGTGCAAGCAAACAGATCTACATCGAATAGTTCCTGAAATATATTTTTTTTTTTTTAAATCCAAAATTGTTGACTGTATTAACCCTTTTTAACGGACAACTCTATACAACGGGTGTTATCATTTAAGGTAACTATTTTTAATTGTTTCATACACCTACTACCTTGAGCCAGTTTTATATATCAAAAAGTATCAACATAGTGCTGTTAGGGTTAGAATTGAAAATAGTCACCACAGGGTAATACCACATGGAATAAGTTACTTCATTTGTGACCACTGCCGTTGGGAGGAGGCCCCTAATGTCAAGTGAAAGAAATTGAATCTATCTTGTTCACAATTTACAAGGAAAAATTATTTGGTATTTTTATATTTATTTAACATTTTATTTATTTGTGACATTTCAGTATTGTAAATTAATTTTTAAGTTCTAACTTTTTTTCTCTTTTTAGATAGCTTAAAGGCCATATTGTGCACGGTATTAATCCTTATAATGCACCGTATTTTACATTGCAGTGAAACATTTTTTCTTTTTCTTAAAAACCCCTCGTTTCTTCTTTCGCTATGCTTTAACTAAGATCATTTTATCTCTTTCTAATGTAATTAAATTACATTTTAAGGATTTTTTGTTATTTCTTATATCAGCTTATGTTAATTATGTTATAATTATAATATATAGCTAAATATTATAATTATTACTTATCGGGAGTTCACCATCGATTGGAATAGTTAAACAAAAAATAAAATAAAAATTTTAAGTCTACAATACGGTTATTTCGTTAAAGATTTATTTTCTGATAGTTGGAAGCTATCGATAAAATTTGAGTGCAGTGTGGAAATCATTTCTTTTATTTTTACTATAGTTCTGTGTAAATTTTGGCTGTCTCCTTTGCAAAGAAGACCCTTTTAAAATTTTCCTGAGCATGCCATCTTGAAATGGTGTAAAGGTTCATTGGGACAAATGCTTAAACATAGGAGCTTGATAAAAAGTGCCGGCCAAATCACACATTTGTAACTCATAACTTTCAGCTGAAGAGATCCTCGTGAAGACTTGAGTTTTTTTTTGTATCAAAATGCACCGATAAAAAGTTGTGAGGCGATTTAAAGTTATGCCCAAATACCTCAGGTTCTTTGAGGATTTGTAAAAAGACTTATATAGATTTTATATTACAAATATGAAATTAAAAACTCGAAAATTAAGATTTTACGAAATGAGATGAATCCCTATTTGATTTGAGTTCAGAAATTTGATTTTTTTTTTTCTAGATTGCATTACATTATCTCGCTCTCTTAACTAAACTTTATTTATGTTTGCAAGTGTATTGTTTATATTATTTATATCAGCGGGGAACAACGCCGTTTCCGATATTTATTGAAAGATAAGTCAAACTATAGAATAGAGATTATTATATTATATATTATTATATTATATTGAATTAAAATTTGTGAAATGGTGAAATTTAAGGTCCTGGGGAAAGAAAAAAAAGGAATGAATTGAAATATTTGTATTTGGTGTATAGACTGAAATTGATTGTAAAAGGAAACTGTAGGGAAAAAAACTGTTTTCTTTCTACTTTATTATACCATTAAATTATATGTAATTTATATATGTCCGTTTACGGATTGATTAGTATGCTGTGTGATGTAGCAACCTGATATATTTGGGTAGCATAGATGAATAAAGTATTTCTCTCTCTCTCTCTCGATTTACTGTATGTGAATTAAAAAAAAAAATTATATATATATTGTACTCAATAATAAATCCAGTAAATTTGATGTAAGAACATAATGATATGGTACAGGCATGAAAAGAAACTAAGCAATGGTAGCAATAACGTTTTTACAGTATTAGGTCTCGTGGCAATCTTCTTTGCAGACGCCTCGGAGAATTGTCAGGAATGGAAGAGGAAGCAAGGTTAGAAACTAGTGGGTTTTGAATGGTTAGGGAGTTTATAATGAAAGGAATGATATCTGGTTCGGGCTAGGAATAAAAAGAAAAAGTATTATGTCAATTGGTTAGTTAATATGGATGTTTTTTAATATCTGTACCGTTTTATTTATAAGTCAATTCTATACTCTTAACTACTTCGTATCTTTTTAACCCTGATGAAAACCTAAATTCAAAAACGTTGTCCAATTATAAATAGTTGAAAACATTTTTTTTTTTCCATTCACCACAGGCTTAAACATCTGATTCTAATAGAGGTGTGATATTCTGTGAGAAAAAAAAATTAAAAATAAAATAGCTAAGGTGCAAAATGGAATACAGACGAAAGTATTGCAGAGTAAATAGAATCTAGAGGAGCATATTGTTGCAAAGAGATCGGATATCGTGGAGGCAGCTGCGCTTCGGTTGAGCGGTGGTGCGTGGAGGTTGTGGCTGAGGGGTTTCCACTTAGTCCAAGTATTGGAAGAGATCGCCTCCAACAAGCACAAGCTATCATTGAACAGTATCTGGGTCGATTCCAGCACCAGAAGAAGTCTGTCTCGAGAAGAAGAAAGTTATCTTTCTGTCCTAGTTTCTCGATAAATATTGTCCATTGCTTGCTGTGATTTCTAATTTTGCGTGGAATCCCTACTGCGTTTTTCATCGGACTATATCAGAGGTTGGTGAACTGTTTCTCACAAGCATATAGGCTTTTTGCTTCCTGAAGAAGTTATTTCTTTAGAACGAAATACTGGTTTATTAAACCAATTTTGTACAGAGAGGATTCCCATAGTTACCACACAAACGTTAAAATGGTTAAGTATTTTTCTTAAAAATGAATTGTAAAACAGAACAATGCCGATGAGAAATGTGTGCTAGCAGTGAATAATGATCAACTTAAGCTCTCCAATCCCACATCACAACCCTTGAAGAATGGAGTTAAAACTGAAGGATTAAAATAAATTCCATCAAATTACCTTTACCCTTCTTCGTAAACCTCTGACTTCATGCTCTACAATAAGTATCCTTTAATAATACTCCACTTATTCTTGTCAGAACCATTAAATTCCTCTCGCATCCAATCCTTACAATCAATTTTTCAAAAAATCTTCAATCTTCCATACGTTGCTGATTTGATCACCTAAATCCACTAGTTCATAATCTTGCTTCCCTTCTATTCCAGATAATCCTCCGAGGCGTTTCGAGTATTACCAATGGGTAGATTCCCCACAAATATAGTAACATTATTCTATCTAATTCAATTTTATATTTAATAATACAGTTACAAATAATAAATACAAATAAAAAATTGGAAGATAGTTTCCGTGAGAAATAGATGGTAGGAAGATAGTCCGGGTGGCGGTCAATTAAGGTATCAAAATTGTAAAATAAAACTATTTATTATTAACTAACGTTACCTAGTCAATTGAGATCTCTATTTCAACCTGACCAAGCCCTGCAAATTGGGGCGAAACGTTGGTTAACAATTAATAGTTTTCTTTTACAATTTTGATACCTTAATTGACTGCCACCCAGACTATCTTCCAACAAAAAAAAAAAAAATAAATGAATGAACCTTTTCCAGATTACAAGAAGTTCAAGTGAACGAAATTTGACGTTTTCTGCAGATCCCGTTAATAAGATTTTCTCTGTTCGAAAAAGAAATACAAGGGCAGTTTTTGAAATGGAGTTGCGAGACTTTCATATTAATGTTTTAGTAAATAAAAATTTATACTATAAGAAACTAACTGTTATTAAAAAATTACAAAAACAGATTCAATTTAAATTTAGAACACCTAGAAGAACTTGCTGGATGCAAGTTTTGCGTTCGAAAGATTGGTGCTCTTGTCATCTTTGGTTCGACTTATGAACAAAGGATTTTTAACGTTATTAAATCTAATTAAAAAACAAAATAACCGTTGAAAACACAAAATATATAAAACTCTTTATGAAAATGCAAGTACCATGGGCGGATCAAAAAATTTTTTCGGAAGGAAGCACCAGATATATTCTACGCATTTCATCGTAAATGTCGATCTGAATAAAAATGGTTTGAATAATTTAAATTTTTAAATAAATTTTGTTTTTTTAATTAAGAACATAATACTAAGAGAGCGTGTTGGATTTATCTGAAAAAATTTCAAGAACCATATATATAATTTTTGTAATAAGTTTTCTGATATTCTACATATTTTTATTAAAATTAACAGTAATATATCGCAGTTTGAATAATAAGGTCCATTTTTATGATTTTTTTTTTTTTAACAATAGATAAATTAAAACCTAAAATGCTCAAGTTCCATTACCACATGGATAATTTTTTTTTTAATCTTGTTTTTCTTGATATTAATAGTGAAACTTAGTTTAGAATCCAAGCAGGAAATTAGGTTTCCATTCTTCAAATTCAAAACATTGGAAAGTTAATGTAATAAAACTTTTTTTTCTGCGCCCTTTCTTTAACAAGATTTTTGGAGCAGTTGTCTTGCATGGTGAGAAATATAAATACTAATTTTTGATTAAATACTAGCAAAAAAATAGTATTCTAATAGAATCCTGTCCTTAGGAGATGTGGAGGAGTGCAGGTTGTAGAGAAACTAGAGAGAGATGTAGTGAAGGTAGAAAACTACAGTTGACCTTTGGAAAGGAGGCACTACTACCTACTTCTTGACCGCTCGTTACTAACAGCCACTCTCCAGTATCTCATATATCAAGGATAATTAATATTATATAATACAAATACAGCAATTAAATAATAAAAATTAGAAATAGAAAGTAGGATGAAGACTGTACCAAACACATCCAAAGGAGATCTCAAATTCAGGACCGTTTTGATTTACTCCTCATATTGCTATATGACGATATAAATCTGTTGTTTGCTTCAAATGTAGTTCAGAATGAACTTTTTTGGCAAAGGGACTTTAAATAATATTAGATGTAAATAAATATGAACGGTTTTGGCCGTCACAAATCAAGTCGCTTTGTATAAAATACATGATAAATTGCTACACATCTATACAACAATGAGGTTGTAGTTTAATTTATGCAAAACCATTGGATTTCGGAATAAGGTAAATATGGATAAATCAAGACTGCTTTCTATATTTTCACAAGCTCCTAAATCAGGGACGGGTTACATCAGCCACTAACCCAACGCCCACAGGGAGCACTACGACCTCTAAGTCTTGCTCAAACTTAGGATTACAGCAGAATGGTAGAGATGGCTGGATAAGCACAAACACACCCAAGAAGATATTTTTCAACCGAATGGAGGGTAAGTAAATATTAACACTGCTATGAATATATTATGTGTTTGCATTATTATAAATATCAGATAGTACGTAAAAAAAGTTTTTGTAACATCCCAGGTACATACCCACCATGGGCAAAAATTACCTATAGTTGAAACTAATAGCTAAAATTGCCATGGATACGACCCTTATCCATGAATGAATCATTGATAAATAGATATCGTATTTTAGCTATTAGTTTCAGAGTTGCCAAACCATAAATATGTAATTTCAGTTTCGTACGATATTTCATTTTTGAACTCATACGATAAAATATAATCTTGATTACAATTTCAATTTAAGCTACTTTTATAACGTTGCTCGATTCAACTATTTCAACTTATGTCTCCTTTACCTGTTTTATTTATTTTATTTTATTTGTTTAGTAAATGTAGTAAAGGTGAGATAAAACTGTCCCCAGGTCTTTTCTATTATTTTTGGTGTTATGATCTCCTTCGAGGGATTGTGGCAAGTCGTACATTGACCAATATACTCGCAATAACTGTCTACTTTAAAAGTAAGATAAGCCAGGCGAGCCTAGGGCTTTGTTCCTAGGCGCTTCTAAGGTAAGGAAGAATGGACAGACTTAGACCATGTCGGGATTCTTTTTTTTTCGGGATTATCAAGAAAAAAAAATGAGTGTCGGAAAAGTTGGCATAGCCAAGGCGTCCGTTTTTCTATCTTCCTGAAAAAAGAAACGGTTAAAACACAATAGAAGCGACAGAACAATAGAAATTCGGAAGGATTTTGTAGGACAGGGGACTACTCCTTTCACTGGGGAAGGATCAGAGAAAGG
>NW_027110416.1:1324813-1332084 GCF_000696795.3 Halyomorpha halys
ATAAAAATTTAATAAAATTAACATTATATATACTGCAATACAAGACATACCATCATGGAAAATAATATTTTATATCATATTACCGTGAATTATAATATATATTTGAACTATATAATATTAAGAGTATAGCTTACAAGGCACTACTAGAAAAAGAATTGAAGTATCACGCATCACTTGATAAGAAGGGTAGAGTAAGACAGCCTTTAGAGTGTTCTGATATACGATATCAAAAATGGAGGTCGCACGTGTTTTCCAATATTTCTGTTTTTCTTTTCGAGGAGAAATTTCTCTTCTTTTTCATATTTTCCTATTACTACTCTATCTTCAAATTGCATCTAGTTACATTTTGATCTCGTTCATTCTTGAGGCGCTTATCGATTTAGTGAAATTCGATTAAAATATTGAAACTCCGGTAAGCTTATTTTTTGAAGGGTTTTTGTTACAGTGCTACAGTTATTTAGTTTTTGGTAACATATTTTATATTTAACGATCAAAAAAGGGCTGTTTTCAAGAATGAATGGTATTGCTTGTATCAAAATATTTATACTTAATTCTCAATTACGCAAGTTATTTTTGTCATTATATGACCAGGAATAATAATTCATATCAGGTATAATTGTCCTGACCTGTTTAGTCTTGGCATGATAACCTGTTTTTAGATGATAAGGTTCATATTCTTGCATCTTGCGCCTCTTCTTGTGTGTTTTCCATTTATCGATAGGAATTCTAGGTTTTATCTTTACATATTAAAATTAAACATTTTTTCCCTGGTGATACTAAGATAACTTTCTTTCTGCTCCCTGTTCCTAAAATAAACGAGGATACTTTCCTTCGTAAAAGATTTAAACGAAGCAAGGAAAAATCGTTTATAGTACTTACTAAAATCATTGCACAGGGGACTATGTTATAATTACGATTTTATTCACCTGTTTGTTTTCGTTCAGTCACATATGTTTATAGAACATTCTATTTTGAACTAGTGGTTAATTTTAGTAAGCCTATGTCTATCTGTCTTCAAACAATGCAGGTAGACTAAGTCTTCGTTTGTTCATTGTTGTATTCAACTTTTATTAGCGAATTATATCATTGGTATTAACCATTCCATAGCATTTAGATCTGAACATATGGTCCATGGAAGCACGAATTCGCGAGTTAAATTAAACCTGTCATTCCTCAAGTAATTTTTCAGACCAATCATTAAAAATAGTGCAAAAAATATTATTATTTGATACAGTAGAAAGGAATAATTACAGGGAGAAATTTGAAAAACTTGTGGCTTATTGAATAACAGAGTTTATAATAGGCTTAAACACACAGAAGAACTCATCAATTCATAATCGTTTTTTCCTCCAGATTCAAGATATTTCACACTAATTATGTCCCTCTACTTGAAAAAGTAATTTAATGTCTTTATTATTTTTGCTAATTTTTTTAAATAATTAAAGATAATTTTAATTATACTCCTTAATTTTTTTTACAGCTTTTCCCGATCATTAATTTTTACTGTGTATTAAGAAGTATTGAAGTGTTTGCCCATATACTTAATAGCAAACAGGATTCACAATACACATCATCTGATATCTGAAGATGACAGAGCAAAAACTGATCGATTTTTGTTTCTTAAAAACAATGATACAATGATCGAAAAAAAATCTATAATAAGTCCTTGAGGTATGGTTGTCTGGGAAATAATGTTTTTAGATTTCAAAATATTATAAACAGAAAAGGCATCTGAATTGATAGTGTGTCGCGTGGTAAATTAATTGGAAATTATACAGTGCAATAGACAATATTAAGCAGAATGGTGAGGAGAGAGAGAGAAAGAAAAATGGATAGAAATGCAAAGAATCCCGATCGGTGGTAGGTAGTAGTTCCAAAGAATTCAGACTACGGTAGGAATTTGCATATTGGCACATAACAAATATTCCTGTTAAAAATAAAACTAAAATTATTATTATTTTTTTTTTTTTAGTTTTCAATTAATAATTTTTTTTTCTTGATTCTGCGATGCCAACGACGTCAAACGACAGAAGTCCTTGGCGTTATCAACATCTATTATAACAGGAGCCCGATGCATAAAATCAAACACATAAAACATAAACCAGCAAAAAACTTTTAAAATTTGATTCTACCACACTTAATTCAGAAGCGCATTTCTGGAGGTCCTAAAAATCTTACTAATTAACTAATTATTTTTATAATAATTTAATTTTTTGTTCAAGACTGGTTTGTTCATCAACAATAAGAAAAAATAATCATACATTTTTTTTTCAAATTATTTACTATACAGTTCGTTAATTAACAATTTCAATTACAAGACAATCATTAAACATTATTTAAAAAAAACATTATACTATCTCTTATTATACTACCTCATTTACGCCCGAAACGTTGGCGTTGTAATTTTTGGACTTTTTTTTGTTATATATCATCTTTAACTCCTCAACGTTACATTTTAGCAGAAGTGCTATGGTATGAAAAATTATAGAGCATTAAATTCTGCATCGAAGGATTACCAAACCAATTCGGTTAGGTAATATTTTGTGAAATCAAACCAAAAACATTTTTAATTTTTCGACAATCTGCAATACACGTACTTCAAGGCTTACTTCACAGTGGTGTTAAGTACATTTCCACCAACTTTAGTAAAAAAAAAAAATACAATTAAAGATTATCCCTTTTAGGAAAATTGATTGAAAAGTTGTAATTTTTCTAAAAGAGAGAACCTTTAATTATTCTGTTTATAAAATTAATAGAAATGTATTAAGCACCACTGTGAACTAAGCCATCGATATATGAGTCTAGTCTGGCTGTTCAAAATCGGTTACCAATCTGCTAATTAGTTTGATAAAGTAAACAATTACGAAAGTTTAGGTTGTTTTTTTTTCACCTGTAAATCCTAGACCTTGCATAGTAGAAAAAACGTTACAATATTACAAATTAAAGAACATTAAGTTCTGAGTATCATAATGTAATAAACAGGTAAGTGGTTTGGTTATAAAGCACCTTATCTGGTTACAAACGGACTTAACGTAGCACTTCAGACCAGATATCGGAGCACAAGGAACAATGACTATGACCACTATGACTAAACCACTTTATAATTATTAAATTATGGTGATAATTCAACAGAGAATTCAATGCTTTTAATTTTTTTTTTTAGACCAAATCTAATTCGTTACTTCATTAAATTAATTATCTTCTGTAAACGTTTTAGGACAGTTCAGTGAGATATAAACTAATTTTTACATTTACTTGTATATGGAATATATAGTAAGGGAAAAATGTAGCGATCATAAAATATTTCAAATTCATATTTTCGATGGAAACGTTTTTGATGAGTTTAAATGACCATGTTTCGCAAAATGGGGGGATTTTTTGATAAAATCGACCGACCAGAACTGCCACTTTATGTAACGATTTTACACATTTCTTTTTTAATTTTATCCATCACGACTAAAAAGATTTTTTTTAAACTCGGCATGATGGTGTACAATTAAATGCTGTTTAATATGAGCTAGCTCTTATTCCCATAGAAATAGTCGGAGAAGGCTTAAATGACGATTTTTTTTTTAATATTTTAAAATATCTCTCTAAAGTAGCTATAATTTTATTTATTCGAATAAATTAAACAGTTCTTATTTTTAGCAATAATACACAAAGAATAAATACAAAAGATTGAAGAATTTTAAGAATAAAAAGAAAAAATCCGATTTGAATGGGGATATTATTTATTTTTTAACTAAAGTTCCTAAGTTTCAATACGTTTCTCCAAACAGCAGACAAAGTTCTATGGCCCTCATTAAAAGAAACATCATGAATTTGAATCATTAAACTCAATAACCGAAAATTTTATCGTTGCCTCAGACATTCTGAAACAAATCTATTCAGTTGGAAACATGACAGATGAACATGAAGTTATTGAACTTTAATCATTTAATATAAGATTATAACCAGTAAATTAAAAAAAATGCATAATATGATGAATGAAGTTCTACCATATTCATCATCGACCTCCATCTTTTGTTTTTTTTTTGGGGGGGGAACCTAAAAACATTTACAAAAAAACTATATAACAGAAAATGAAAATGAGGTTTAACATCCCATTCGTTGCAGATTTGGCCCAAAACAGATATGCGTCTTTTCATTCCAAACTCCTTAACCATCCTAACCCATTAATTCTAAATCTTTCATCCTTAACAATCCCTAATAATCCTCCGAGGCGTCTGAGAAGAAGTTGGCCACGGAACCTTCTAATTTTAATTAATACTTGAAGTACCACCAAGATTTTCAAGTGTATATGAAACATACAACATATTTTATTATTGTATTTATTATTTTGTACAGTTGTAAATTACATTAAATAAATAAATTTTAAAAAATGAGGTTAAATTTACATTTCTTCAGTTCATCAACTCGGACAAAAATGTTTCTACGAACAAGGGATTAAATTTCTTATCTGGCGTTAAAAAAAATGTACAGAAGCAGATAGAAGTTATTATGAATTAAAATAATATAATTTTTCATTCATCTGCATCAGTCGGTAGGAACTGGCTGGTCCCCTCCCCCAATCCTTGCATGAGGGATGCCCCCCTATTTTCCTACCCAATATTTACTCTTTCTGACATAGAAGATATAAAAAGGTTCTATTCCAATCACCTTGTGCATTTTAGATACTTACCTACATTCTGGTATTGAATATTTTATTATCCATCCATCGATTTCTTGCTATTCCGCGCAGGCGCTCTTTTTGTTTTTATAAATTTAACCACTGGTACTGTACATAAAATATATATGAATTTATTTTAAATGATGATGAAAGATAATTGACTGTGGATATGAGGAGAATATGGTCGGAGAGTGTGGTAAAAATTAAAATATTAAATAAGTTATTTCAACTTATTTGCGTTATATTTTGACCGCCCCCCTCCCAAGAATCTTCTCGTCATAGAATTTATTTTAATATATATTTAATCAGTTAAACAATTATATATGTATTTCATAACTGAACTGGTTATAAAAAATAAGAGTTAAACTAATATAAGAAAATAAATGTTAATTATAGTGAGAGAACATATTATATGTTCACTCCCCGTAACCTCTAGATGTCTGGAATTTTCATTTGTCTTTCCCTGCATTTAAAAGTGACAAGAAGTCTCTTTTAATTTTCTGAGCATCTACAGTTCTTCTACAGTGCATCTAACTCTGGAATATCCAATGGAATCGGAGAAGAACTGAGTTTAGAAGTGTTAGAAAATATACCAGTAGACTTCATAACGCTGTTATGGCCTAGCCATCAAATCAAATCAAATAATAATTCCAAAAATTGTGGAGCTAACATTTACGAGTATATTGGGATACACTGTATGTATGTAGTGAATTGTCAATGAGTAAACAGCCCGATCGTAAAGTTTGCTAGGATAGAAAATTTAGTGTTTCTTGTTCTTTTGAAATTTTACGATAAAGACCAAACAGAAAAATAATATATTTGGCATTTTTCCCATATCACAGCCTCGAAGAATGGTGTCGTAGGATTGTAGGTTTAAAATAAATCCCATCAAATCACCTTTACCCTTTGTCGTAAACCTACCGACTGCCCTACAGTATCCTTTAATAATGTTTCTCTTACCCCTGAAGAACAGATCCGCTACCTTTGACTTCATTTGGACAAACGACTAACCTGAAATCCTCACACGAGACTGAAAAGACAGGAAATTGCAAGTCGATTTCGACTATTACAGCACTTACTAGACAAACGGTCTAAACTTCCAATTCATTACAAAAGATTGATCTACATGACTGTAATCTGGGCATACGGAGTTAAGCTTTGGAACTCCACTAAACCTTCTAATTCCTCTCGTATCCAATCCTTACAATCCAAAACCCTTTATAAAATACTCGATGCTCCTTACTTTGTCACAAATAATAAAGAAGTAATAATAACATAAAGACCTTAATGTTCCATATGTAACCGATCATTCCTTCCATTATAAACTCCCTAACCACCCAAGCTCACTAGTTTCTAACCTTGATTCCTCTTCCATTCCTTACAATCTCCTGAAAAGGAGATTCTCTGCTAATGTAAAAACTTCATTAGAGTGCTACCAATGGGATGTTACTCTACACGCCTGTATCACTCCATAATAACATACATCAAATTTAATAAATTTATAATTATGTGCAACGGTAAATTCCAATAAAGATAAAAAAAAAGGCTTTTTTATTTTTTTTTTAGTTTCATCTTTCATTAATATGTTTAGTTATGGGTTAATTTCGTAATTTTCGTAATACAGGATTATGTGATGTGATAATTAATGATATAAATAGAATCACGAATTGTAAATCACTGAAGCGTTGACACAACGCAACAGAACAAGGTCAGACATGTTGCATCGTACTGAGGAAGTGGTCATGAAAAGAAGGTGGTAACATTCCACATTACTAAATCATCAACACCAAAACTGCTATTAGTAACTGGAGGAAGTCTAGGCCGCGAGCACGCCCAAGTCATTTCGGTGTCAAGAACGTCGTTGGGAAAGAGTTGGAAAGTTATTCACGAGGTGTGAAGATTTCCTGTAGGCCTTGGAAAAGCTTCCATTCGTGTTGAGGAAAGTGGAAGATCGTAAAGCCGGGGGCTCGGTGCGTTCGTCAGTGAAAGTCGTGGGAAGAAATCTTATGTAAGTCATACATATTGTCCGTTGGCGATCTTCAAGAGCGATCTCCTTAGACAGCAGAAGATTGTGGAAATCGCTGAGCGATTGTAGTAGTTCCGGCAGTGGCGGTAAGTGGGCCCCTGTTCGTGGGAATCAGAATTCGGAATATGTTTCTCTCCAAGCGACCTGAGAATTGAATTGAATGTCAAGGCATGCTTGTTCCTCTAAGAGAATGTACTCACCTGAACCAAGCCACAAAACAGCAATTTTAGATTATTTTCAACTGTATCAGTAGTTTCCTCGGATAATTATAAAGTTTAAAGTAGAAATGCTAGTTCATGAGATAATGTATATGACGTTAATATCATTTTTAGGTTGACCCCGAGTATAATACAAGCAGACCAACCGTATCAAACATTTCTGAATGTAACAGCTATAAATTTTCGGAAGCCGAGAACATTCATTAAAGCTTAGTGAAATTGAAGAAACCTCCCAAATGACCCTAGCTTCCTAACTTTAAACACTTTATATGAATAAAATAAATTCGTATGAATGAATCAGACCAAGAAGGAGGCTGAAACGCAGATGGATGGGCAGGATAAGGACGCATCTTTGTAC
>NW_027110416.1:1332134-1332720 GCF_000696795.3 Halyomorpha halys
CTTTATATGAATAAAATAAATTCGTATGAATGAATCAGACCAAGAAGGAGGCTGAAACGCAGATGGATGGGCAGGATAAGGACGCATCTTTGTACTAAGTAAGTAAGTAGGGTTTATACAAAAACCGACATTTTAGAAAACCGGTTTTCGAATAGTAATTTTAACAGAAACCCGGTTTTAACCGGTTTTGAATTTAAAAAAAAAATATTTCTGGAATATTCTGTAATTCAAACAAAAAATTTTAACAGAAATGTTAGAGTGATTAAAAGCAGTTTTTGACTGAAATTATTTACTGTTCAATTTTATTGATAGTAAATTTTTTTATACAATTTAGTACAACAAAGAGATGATAGTTGACCAGGATTAAATAAGTTTAAAAACAATTATTCGTTGTTTATGCATAATTTTATAACATATAAGGATGTAAATATTTTTATAATAGTGAAACAAGGTTATTCAACAAAGGGTTCGAATAAATAAAAACCATATATTTTAATATTTTTATAATAACCATATTATTAAAAAAAAAAAACAATGTTATTAGATACAGATGGATACTTATTAAAAACAATTAGAAAATATATAA
>NW_027110416.1:1337510-1339507 GCF_000696795.3 Halyomorpha halys
TGTGATGTGATAATTAATGATATAAATAGAATCACGAATTGTAAATCACTGAAGCGTTGACACAACGCAACAGAACAAGGTCAGACATGTTGCATCGTACTGAGGAAGTGGTCATGAAAAGAAGGTGGTAACATTCCACATTACTAAATCATCAACACCAAAACTGCTATTAGTAACTGGAGGAAGTCTAGGCCGCGAGCACGCCCAAGTCATTTCGGTGTCAAGAACGTCGTTGGGAAAGAGTTGGAAAGTTATTCACGAGGTGTGAAGATTTCCTGTAGGCCTTGGAAAAGCTTCCATTCGTGTTGAGGAAAGTGGAAGATCGTAAAGCCGGGGGCTCGGTGCGTTCGTCAGTGAAAGTCGTGGGAAGAAATCTTATGTAAGTCATACATATTGTCCGTTGGCGATCTTCAAGAGCGATCTCCTTAGACAGCAGAAGATTGTGGAAATCGCTGAGCGATTGTAGTAGTTCCGGCAGTGGCGGTAAGTGGGCCCCTGTTCGTGGGAATCAGAATTCGGAATATGTTTCTCTCCAAGCGACCTGAGAATTGAATTGAATGTCAAGGCATGCTTGTTCCTCTAAGAGAATGTACTCACCTGAACCAAGCCACAAAACAGCAATTTTAGATTATTTTCAACTGTATCAGTAGTTTCCTCGGATAATTATAAAGTTTAAAGTAGAAATGCTAGTTCATGAGATAATGTATATGACGTTAATATCATTTTTAGGTTGACCCCGAGTATAATACAAGCAGACCAACCGTATCAAACATTTCTGAATGTAACAGCTATAAATTTTCGGAAGCCGAGAACATTCATTAAAGCTTAGTGAAATTGAAGAAACCTCCCAAATGACCCTAGCTTCCTAACTTTAAACACTTTATATGAATAAAATAATTCGTGTGAATGAATCAGATCAAGAAGGAGGCTGAAACTCAGATGGATGGGCAGGATAAGGACGCATCTTTGTACCACGTAATGAAGTGGAAAGCCATCGCTCAAGGTAGATAACACTGAAAGATGTTGATAGAGTCTCTAAAGTATCTAAGATCTATAAAAAAATCGATATAGTGCAAAAACGTCTCACTAATCTGTATTGAGATAAACAAACTCGCTACCGCACCGCATGGTGTTATCTGGAATTGAATAATTTTGATTTCATTTTTTATTTTACTGAAGAGAATTGATACAATCTGTAAAATATTAAGGAAATTAAGAACTAGTGTTCAAATATTAATTTATAAAATATATATGAAAATAGAAGAATAAAATAAAAAAATAAAATAGAAAAACAAGAGGAAAAAAAAAATGTAAATGACAACAATAATTTTAACTAAATTAAAAGAAACAAAATAAATTAAAAATTTAAAATAATGATAATAAAGAAATATATGCTTAAATGATCTTATACTGGAATAGTTTCTAGAACTAATATGAAATTAACATTTTAGTTTGTGTATTTTTATAGAATTTAGAATTATTTTAACTTTTGTTGTTTGTTATAGTATATAAAAATTGTTTTTAAAAAAAAATTGTTAATTTTAGTTAATTGTTCACCTTTATAGTAATAGAGATAGGAGATGATTGTAATAGTCTATATGGTTGTAATCATAATTAAAGATAACCTTCAGGAAGGTAATTGTTTTCTTTGAAATATGTATAATAGCTGATATTATAAAAAGTTTTTTATTTTATAATTAACAACAATATGATTCAATATTAGCATGTTGTTTTTCGCACGTTTCGTGCTTTATAATTCTATTTCATTTATATTTATAATTCTATTTCACTTTATTTTTCTCTTTAGATAATTTCGAAAAAAAAATTTAAATAATTACTTCTTTTGGTATTTTTTATTACGTATAACAGATTTTCTGGTTTAAATCTTATTCAATTAGTATACACTATAATAATCAGACCAATTTGGACATATGGAATTGAGCTCTGGGGCTCCACCAAACCATCAAATTCTTCCCGCATCCAATCGTTACAATCCA
>NW_027110416.1:1339797-1346593 GCF_000696795.3 Halyomorpha halys
GTCATCATTCAGAGCATCCGATACACTCGGTCCTACTCCCAATCTACTCAAGTTCGCAGAATAAAAATGACATTTCTCAAATATGTGACTGATCGTAAGTACACTGTTGCAGTATTGACATTTTGGCGGTGGCTGCTTACTGTCAAATATGTGTGAGTTAAACTTGTATGACCTATTCTCAATCTGGCAATAGCTACCTCCTCCCTGCGATTGGAACGGTTTGATGTGGTCCATGGTTTAGTGGTTTCATTAATAGTTTTTAATTTGCTTGACGAGCTTTCATCCCACATGTTATGCATGGCATGTTATGACAAACTAAGGATTTGATCATACATTATGTATAAAATAGTTTATCAGGTAAATAGTTTATGAATATATATGATATGGTAGTGATGTTGTAAGCATGTGTTTAAATTTGGTTCTGTAGCAACCTGAAGATGGGGGATAACTCCGAAACGTCTTTATGTATGTGAAATAAATTGGTATATTTAAACAAGGAAGGTTGTGCCATTCACCAATTTCATATTAGAAATATATGAATATAATAAAATACTATCAACATTTGTATAAACAAAAATATCAATTTATATCAAAAATTTAATACATTAGAACTAAAGAAATAATAATTTAAAAAAAAATTCTCAATAATTTGACGAATGAAAGTACCTTTTCCCACCACACGAAAGAGGTGTTCTCATGGTGTTCTTTTCCATGTCCCTATTTTGCTAATTACTTTTACAGAGCTGAATGTTCTATAACATTACGAACATGGTATTCATCCAGTTTATGTAAAAAGTGGATACAGTTTCAACATCACAAATACTGATACATATTGGCATTACAAAACCTAATAAAATAAATGAAAACCTTTCGGATTTTGGTCTTGAAGGTGGTTGGTAGTCAGCGTTAGGTAAGTAGCGATTGTAAGTGGAATGACATTGAACCTAGAGGTCACCCAGCCTTTTATTTAGTTGTATATAAATTAAGAATTTATTTAAGAAAAATGTTGTATAAACGTTGCTTAATGTGTTGTCTAAATCGAAACACGATTACGTTTTTGTAACCTTATCTCGGCTTTTCTTATTACCAATCTCACCCAATCTTGAAGGTTTTTATTTTTAACTTTTACGTTGAGCTGGCCCAATATCACACGATCGATCTCAATAAAAGAACAATAAGGTGTAATTCCATTTTGCACTTCATGGTCAAATCGTTTAAGGCATGCTATGGAAACTTGCAGGAACCGTTTTTCATCTAAAATACTCACTGATACAAATTTAATAGCAACAACAGATTTCTTGTTTCATTCTTTTTCACATCTCTCTCAAATAGTGTTCATACTATTTTCTTGCTAACCTTTTATGTTGTCTTCATCTGTATTAACATAATACTACAGGGTGGTACAAAATAGTTAAGAATTGACCGTAGATTAATGATTGGAGAAGTTTGTCGGGGGGTGGTTTTTATTTTATTTTATGGGGTTTTTTTATGCCGACGTTTCGACCTGAGACTCCGGTCGAAACGTCGGCATAAAATAAATAAATATGATTTTGTTTATTTATGTTGTTCTCTGCTGACCGCACCCCCCGACAAACTTCTCCAATCATTAACTATTTATTGCTTACAAATAAATGTGCCTTCTTTGGCAGTATTCGGGCTATTTTCCTACAAAATTATATCATATAATATTAGAAGAAGAAATTTGACCAAATGAAGTAAATTGTCTTGGGAGATAGTCCGAGTGGCAGTCAATAAAGGTACCAAAACAGTAGAAGAAAACTATTTATTGTTAAACAACGTTTCGCCCCACTTTGCAGGGCTTCGTCAGGGCTGTCAGATATTAAAATATTAGTGAGAGCGCAAATTTTAGAATTATTAATTAATTAATTTGACAGCTCTTAAGAAACCCTGCACAGTATAAGACAACATAGAGGGTTAGACTTATACCAGGGGTGCCGAAAGCGAATGCCACTTTTTCAAAATATTATTTTAAAAAACAGAAAGGAAAAAAATAGCAAATATGCAATACATTTTCTGTCGATAATCGATAAATTAAAGATTATTGTGCCAACATTTCATTATTTTTTTTTAGCTTGACAAGGGTGCTGCGAAATGTTTTTAGCTCAAAAAGGGTACCGTATTGTTTTCATGCTCAAGTATAAAGTTTGGGAACCGCTGACCTATTACATACAGTCCATTATTAATCTTCCAATAATACAATTTTTATTATTGTATTATTATTATTAACTTATTTTCAAATACATATATGTAGTTATAAGTATATATTATTATTATTATTAAATGGGCAACAGACAATAGTGGTCTAAGTCCTCGCCCGATGTGTTTCCTAATTCATCGCGCATTTCTTGACGTGTTTTTTTTTTGGTAGGGTGGGTTCGTCACTCCCACGCCTATTTTTTTTGTGAGTGCTACCCATTGGCTAATGGGCCTCACAAATGCCGGGGGGGGGGGAGGTTGTAAGTGTATTTTGTATTATTTTATGCTTGAAAAAGCCCGGGTGTGACCGGGATTCGATCTGACAACCTGTGGGTTGGTAGAAGTATTTATTGCTTTATAAGTATAGAAAGAAATAAAAAATTAAAACTTTAAGAATTCATATAATTGAACCCAGATTTGCAATAAGGACCCGATAAAGAGAATACTCGTTCTAACGATTTATTACCCCTCCCCCCACTTTAAAGGGTAATAAATGTTTAATAAACTGGTTAAAACAGAAGTTTGATTTAGAAGCAATTTAAATATTTTATTTTCATTCCATCCCACTCACTCTTTGCAATAGAAATTTATTGACAACAGTGAATAAAAATTATAGATTGAAAAATAATAATTATTATTAAAAGAGTTGAGACGTTTCAAAATCGTTAATGTTGAATTAAACTTTTACTTATAATCTTAAACACTTTCTTGAGACTGGTTAATGTTTAAATAAATAATTTTAAATTTTACCCATTATAGTCTCATGCAGTTTATGCATTTTATTCTCTTTACAAGTCCGACGTTTCGGCCAATTCGGTCATTCTCAGGGACAATCTTAATACAATTTTTGAACTAACTAATTTAAAAACAACTTCATGCAGACTGTTCTGCCCAGGTCAATTCAACAATTTCTTTAATTAGTCAAATTTCACATTAAAACCAAAATTAAAAATTCTTAATCACAGTCACTTATTTGTTCAAATTTATCACAATAATTGTTGTCAATTAAAAATTAATTTATCAAAATTAAACTTTTAGTTTAAAAGTATTATTACTAATATGAGTGGTTTATAAGATGATCGTAAATTATTCTGATCTATTTATGATGAAAAATAAGGTTTTCATTTTCAAAAGTTAATTATAAAATAATAATCTAAAAAGCTGAGAAAAATGAAGAGCTAATAAAAAAAAAAATCCATGAAGGGTTAGGCGAGCAGTACTTTGTATGGAAGTACTGTTACTACATCAACGGTAGTGCAAGGAGGTTATTTGACTATCCTTCAATATATATAGCGTTGTAAATAGTTATTTGTGTCTTTTGCGCAAAACTATACCCCCATAATCAATTGTTAATAAAAAAAAGTTAGTTATATTAACCATGTAATGTCCACCTGTATTGTTATATATTATATTATATACCAGATCGGCCTATCTAGTATTTAATAAAATAATAGGTGAAGAATTACTAGAAAATATGTTGTTTTTTAGATTAGCTAAATAATGTTAATACTAATTACACAGATAAAAAAAAAGTGTGTATATTTTAACAATTAAATTTGGATTTTGTTTAACGAACGAATACGAAAACCTTCATTCGTCACTCATAAAAGTTTGCTTTCGTATAAACTAGAACGATTTATTTTATTTTAAACGATATTTGTGCAATCTTATTCATTTGTTATAAATAACAAGGCTCGTAATCGAACGGCTTCCGGGTTCGTTCCTACATCTAATAATAAAGTTGGAATAAATATTATAATATTTTATTTTTTAAATAAATTCGAAGGATGTTAATTACAATTCAGAGAGAAAAAAACAAATGATTAACATTTTTATGTTATGCACTAATTATAACTTGTAATCATTTCCTGACAACGTAATATGATTATTCCTAGTGTTTAAAACTCATTAGTAATCAATAACACATAAATTGTTGGAAAGAGCACTTGTAATAGACTTTGCATTACAAATAAACTTTGTTGAATATTGCGAAACTCGATTAACAAACAAATCGAACTAAAATAATAAAGTCGATTCGTCCCCCTTGGTCGTTAAGGGTTAGACAATGACATTACAATTGCTGATGAGGCAGGAACAATTACCGGGTCCCTGCGTCCTTATCAATTAGCGTTCGTTAATCCGCTTTCTGAGGTATTTAGTTAGCAGTCTATTATTTTCAAACGAATGTTTATTCTATCGAGCAAAAAATAACAAATTGTAGATTTAGAAATAAATTTTGAATGAATATAAAAAACGAAAAAGGTTTAATTGAATTAATTGATTCGTTCAGAAGCCAATGCGGTCAAGTCCAGGAAACAAAAACTAAGTTAATGTTTTATGATACATTAATCCTTAAAATTCTTGGTTTATTTGGTTGTTTAAATAAATTAAATCAGTTTGGTAAAATGATTTAAAATGTTGGGATAAAGACTAGAACTTTTTTTTTTTACTTCATACATTATATTCAAAATAAAATAATTACACTATAAAATACAGAATACATGTAAATTACGGTTATAAAATTTGAGGAACCAGTAGTACAATTAAATGAACAGTTGTATGATTTGTAAAATGAGAGTAACCCCCAAGCAGAGATGGGCAAAAATTGGCTATAGCTAAAACTAATAGCTAAAATTGCCATGGATACGACCCTTATTCATGAATGAACTGTTGATAATAAATAAATATCGTATCTATGGCAATTTTAGCTACAAGCTCTCAAAGTCTGATAAAAATAGAATGTTGAGTTTGGGCTGACATTAAACAATAGCCCGGTCAATGACTTCAATTCTTTACGAAAAAGTATGAATGAAACTTATAAAACAATAATACATATCCAATGTTTTCATTTCATTAATAAAATATTTAATCCAAAATAGGGAATTTTTATAATTCAACTAATTAAAGCAACTTTATGTCTGTGGCAGCAGGTTCATTACACGAACATTATAAGCTTAAATTAAAAAAAAAAATTAATTATACTATTTCAAAATATTTTTTTGAGACAAGGTAATATTTATCAATAAATCAATTTTATATCCAAAACAGTCTCAACACTATTTATTCATTTGTCCAACGTTTCGGCCTTTCTAGCCATCTTCAGGGACATCTTCAATATAAAAATCCTTCTCACATTAATTATTTTCTACTTGCAGGCTATTTTGCCCAGGTCAATTTCTTTATTTAAGTTAAAACCTCTTTATTTAAATTTTAAAACTATTCATTTAAAACCTACGAGTGGTAGGTTATAAAGGGTTTGTTATATGGTGTGGGTTTTATATTGTGGACAATCTTATAGAATACATAAATGAATAGTTTTAAAATTTAAATAAAGAGGTTTTAACTTAAATAAAGAAATTGACCTGGGCAAAATAGCCTGCAAGTAGAAAATAATTAATGTGAGAAGGATTTTTATATTGAAGATGTCTCTGAAGATGGCTAGAAAGGCCGAAACGTGGGACAAATGAATAAATAGTGTTGAGACTGTTTTGGATATAAAATTGATTTATTGATAAAAAAAAAAAAAAAGTTTATAGAAGGTGATAGGACAAAAAGATATAAACAAATCTACTTTATATTTGACGTTGTTTATAATAAATAAAAAAACAGCCATATAAAATCAAATTATTAGGTTATTTTGTATTTTACATAACAAAACCCAGATTATTACTGTCTGCATCTTATCTTTGAATTTAATTATATTTGTGAAGCTATTGTTTGCTGTAATCGTTTTCCGCAATTATTGTATTTGCTGAAACGAAGAGGAATAAATAAATATTATTTTATAGGCGAATAAATAAATTAAGTCAATGTTTTTAGTGAACCTACTTTAATTTATAGTAGAAATTGTACAGTTATTATGAATAAATATAAATCTCATTTTCTACAAAAATGGATTTAACCCCTTAACGCACAGTTTTTTTTCGAAAAAAAATATATATAGAACATTGTCTTGGCAAAAAAAATTTATAAAAAATTAAAATTTTTATTTTGATTTTGGATATCAGTAAGAATACCAAGCTTCTCATGCTATCATAGGCTAAACCTATAAATAGAGAATTATTACAGAGAATAAATCATGGTTATTTATTATATTATTATCACATTATTATTTTAAATTATTGAGTGTGAAATATTAAAGCAGCATAAAATACAATGCGGCTCGAATTTTTTCGTGCACAGTTTGGCCTGTTTAGCGGTCTCGAATCAACGCGAGCGTACAATCGCTCTGACAACTGAATGAGCTATTCAGAGAAACTTTTATATAAATAATTCAACTAACAATACAACTATACTGAAGAGATGAAGAAATGCATGTAGTAATAAAAACATTTTCTAAACTCTTACCTTAATAATAGATTTTGTATAGTCATACTGTACTCATAACTGGTCATATTCTTACCTGTAACTGAAAAGAAAACATAAATTAGGAGACTATAATATAGATATTAAATTATTATAAATAAATAAATGAACCAAAAAATGAAATATAAATTACAAAAATAGAAAATGGGTATAGATTCTACAAGGTTTTTCTTTAATTTACATCTCAAATCACACAAACCATCCTGATTTTTTT
>NW_027110416.1:1347507-1358662 GCF_000696795.3 Halyomorpha halys
ATTCGTTTTTGTTATTTTAAATTTTATCTTTTTAGATATAAAAACTGCATTCTGCACATTTTTATTTTATTTATCTATGCTTGAATCTCGTTGAAAATTCAAAATGTTTTTTGGGAAATTTCAATGTACGATTTTGAAAGCTTGTTAAGCACAATCTCTTAAGTGGACTGATATCAAGAAGTTCGAATCGAAAAATTCTCGGCGTAAACAGAATGACTATAGCATTACTTACATAGGAATGGATCATTATGGAAAACTGTATGCAATTTAGATGAATACATTCACCTTAAGGCATCATTTGCAACCATTATAAATAAAGCGCAGAGGCTAACCTTGGGGCATATTGGATTCGATTTTAGAGAATGTTTTCCCACGGACAACTGCACTACGGCTAATGCCATATTGAAAACAAGTTGCTGAGAAAACCTTTATGTACCAGTAGAATGAGGTATAAAATAGGAATGGTATATATTTGCTTAAAGAGAAGCCAACTAAAAATACCCAAAAAGCTGAACTAATGCAAATATTCATTACCTATTTAGAAACACACCGTCGTCGGAAAAAATGAGATTCCTAGCATTATCAAACTTCAAAATTCAATAACTAATGAAGGGTTAGCAGCACAGTACGTTGTAAGGAAGTCAGTTCCTAGATCAACTGTTGTATAAGGAGGTGATTCAGTCAGAATCACGCTCGACCGCCAGATTTATTACCACATTATGAGGCTGGGTGGACACGGGAGAGCTCCAGAACCCACGCGGCAGACTCGCGGGTACAGTGAAACAGAAAATAATTATCTAATAAAGCCAGATGGTGGTTCAGACAGAATGCGTTTCCTGTGTCTTTTTTTTATTGACTATTCCAAAGCGGAATCTTCCGTTTGATGAATAAAATCATCTTACCCGTAAGGTGTCCGTTATATAGAAGATTCATTGTAAATAAGTATATGTATATATTCAAGACAAGGGCGTGATAATGTTTTTAAATGACACTTATGAATAAACATTTTAACATAAAGAGAAATTACATGAGATGAGCAAGAGAGCGTGCCGGTGAAGCCGTTATCAACTTAACGTAACGATACTCAGTTACATAAACGCTGGCTAAAATTAAAAACTCATCGCAGTAACATAATATAACTTTTAGTCGCACATTGTAAAGATGCGAAAGTTCTGCTTTGGCTTCCTGGACTTGAGGAACAGGCTCAAGGGAATCTCATGTAACTAGAATAGGAACCTACTTGATAATAAAAGAAAAACTATTATTTTAAACCTTGGGTCTCTTCTCACAAATGGCTAATCAACTTATCGACTGGCATCATCACAGTCCAAGAGCCCTGGGAAAAAAATAAGTTATTTCACCTCAATTTTTTATAGTTTTAATAAAAATTAATTATGTTGGTTGAATAATAGTTGAACATATGAAGTAGATTGTAGGAAGATAGTCCGAGTGGCGGTGGAAGTCAATAAAGGTACAAAGTAGTATAAGAAACAATTAAATGTTAGCCAACGTTTCGCCCCACTTTGCAGGGATTCGTCAAGGCTAAATGAAAACAAGACGCGAACATTATAAGAAGTGACCAAATATTAGAATATATATAGAAAGGAAGTAAGAATATAGGCAAACAAATATATTTATTTTGTTATAAAAAAATAAAAATCATAGGTAAGGAAGTATAAATATAGGCGAACTTGGCTATATCTATTAGTAATTAGCTTCCTATTCACCTGTCTTTATACTTCCTTAACTTAATATTTTTATTTTTTTATTAAAAAAAAATACACTTTTTGCCTATATTTGTAGTTACTTCTTACAATATTTGTATCTTGTTTTCATTTAGCCCTGAGGAACATTAGTTTACATTAAATAGTTTTTTCTAATATTCTGTACCTTCAGTGACCGCCACCCAGTCCAAGTTATCTTCCCACATAACTACATTCAGTTACTAATCAAATTTGATGACTTTTAATAATACCCCACTTATTCCTGTTGAACAGATCCGTTACTTAGGACTAAATCTGGACAAACGACTGACATGGAATCCTCATACAAGACTAAAAAGACAGAAATCTGCTCGTCGATTCCGACTATTGCAGCATTTACTAGACAAACGGTCCAAACTTTCAATCCATTACTAAAGACTGATCTACATGACTATTATAAGGCCTATATGGACATACGGAGTTGAGCTATGGGGCTCCACTAAATCATCTAATTCCTCTCGAATCAAATCCTTACAGTCCAAAATCCGTAATGCTCCTTACTTTGTCACAAATAAATCATCCATCAGGACCTCAATGTCCCCTATGTTACCGATTTGTCCAGAACCAGATACCAATCCTTCCATAATAAACTTCCCAACCACCCCAACCAACTCGTTACTAACCTTGCTTCTCCTTCACTACCTAATAATCCTCCTAGGCGTTTGAAAAGAAGATGGCCTCGAGATCTTCTCCTTTAGAAATGTTTTTGGAGTTCTATCAGTGGGTAGATTCTCCACATGTTTTTAACATGTCATAATATCACAGCAAATTTACTTGATGTATATATATGTATACAGTTGTAAATATCAATAAATAAATTATTAAAAAAATAAAATAAAAAAATTTTGTAAAGAAGGCAGGAACCGTATTTATTTCAGTACCTAGTATTTAACCGTATTTATTTGAGGACCTAGTTCCTACTAGAGTTTATTAACGCAGTTGAATTTTTTCCTATAGTTTCCTTGTCAAAGTTAAACCCCAAACTTTGAATGACGTATTCTAGTGCTAGATTAAATAAGAAAGGTGATAAAGAGTTGCCTTGTATACCCGACCGAACTCCAGAATCTTTGGGTTGTGGGTTCGATTCCCTAGAAATGAATCTTGACACCTTGTTTTGTACGCTGGGGTAACTCAGGTAGCCACCAGGGGTTGGCAAAAGGACCACTAGGCCCACTTCCTGGACTTGTTCCCCCCACTAAATACCAATACTTTATTAAACGTTAAGGTTATGCACATCCCTACGAGATTTACTAAATTCTTTGGTATTCCCTGTTCGATCAGAATATTATACAGCCTCTCTTTGTTTTATGATTTTTCCTAAAGCAAAAGTTTTTTCCGAACAGCGATAAAGCAACATTTTGTGTGTTTATTTTGGTGAACATCTCGGAAATCGCCACTACTACTCAATCGAGAGCCAATAGACGACTGCTCGTCCTAAAAGCAGTAATTTCCATTTTATTCACCAAAATTAACTAAGGCAGATAAAGAACTCGACAAGAATACATATCTTAGAATCATTGCACTGGTTTAAATAATGTGCTATGAAGTTTTTTTTAGCATGACAGATATTTTTACGTTATGGAACTCCGAAAGAAAAATGAGCGAAAATTTTAGGTTTTCTGGAATTAAATAAACTTCAGGAGGCTCGCACTTTAAACAATTCAATATTAACTTTTTAACATCTACCGTACTTTTTGTATAGTCTAGATGAAAACTGTACCTTTTTCTAACAAAATAAAGCGCAATGTTTTTCTTTATTTGAAAGAACTCAACAAATAATTTTTCGTAATTTCAGCAACTACCACTAATTTTTGTTCTAACTTTACCATAGTTGGTAGGGTTATGCATTTTGACTCTAGATTATACATAGTTTTCATTAAACTAATAAAAAATAGGCCTAAAGGGGACTCATTCTTTTCTCCTCAAAGGCTCAGGGCAGATAAATGCAGATCAGAAGTACATACATCCAACATAAGCACTTAAACTGACAACCCAAAAGAGTTTAACACTCCAAAATAGTTAAGCTTTTACATAACATAATACACTGTACTCGCAGATATTATTTTAATTTTTTAATACTTCCGTATGAAATAAAGACTTTCACCTATAATTCCTCTTCGCCTTTTATTTTATTTCTTATACCTCACAGTGCAGGAAAGTTTAGGAGGTTAAGGTTGGAGTTGCAAGATGCATTGAGAAAGATAAAATCTTTCTCTTGACAGTGATGAGTGATTTGTCAGATCCAATGTTGATAAATTTATAGAAAAAATCCAGAGTTTATTTAGATGGTTTTAAATTTAGAAATAATTTATGCAGTTAATTAAAACTTAATTTCATGATGTTAGACGATGATAGTGGAGGTTGAAGAATAATAATAACGATCACAAAAAATTGAAACTTTTAGATAAATGTTTAAAAAGAATGTCTTTCAAAATAAATGCAGTATTTTTTTTTAATATTAGGATCCGCCTAAATTTGCAGAGCAATCATATTTGTAATACCAACTTTCCATTTTGAAAGTAGTTTTTTGCAGAAAAAAACTGCATTTACACTGTTAATTTTTTAGAAAACATTCCGAGAATGAATCTTTTCTATATTTCTAAATAAATACTTGTTCAATCATCAGCCACACGATTTATGTTAGGTAGAATTATTTTCAAATCGAGTTTCAACAAGGATTTGCAGAATGCACATTCAAATATAGACCAAATAATTGAATAGGCTTTACACGTTTCAGAAATACTTGTATTGTGGAATCTAAGTTGCTTTTATTCTTGAACTAGGGAGCAATTTCCTCTCCAGTGGGTGCAAAATGTACCGTGGAATGCCGATGTTTACGCTAGATGTCGCTGCCCAGTGTCTCTTCGGTCATTTCGAAACAGTTTTGCAATAAACCTTATTTTTTAATACTAAAAATTAGACATACAGCGCCCACGTAATTCAGTATGGAAATGGCTTAAAATAGAATTCAGATCAGTTTTAATAGTTCAGCCTAATTATATTAAGAACCCTAATACAAAAAGTCAACAAGATGATGTCTCCTTCCACTGAGGCAACCCTGTAAAGGTGGGCGAAACGTCGGTCACGAATAAATATTTTCTTTTTTACTATTTAGTGCACCTTTCTTGGTCTCAATTCAGACAATCTTCCTACACAGAATATATTTACCTATTTACAGACCCTAGAATCTATCCATGGCTGATAAAACAAAATAATTTTTTGGTCTTTAACAGTTGGTCGAGTTCAATTTTTTTTTCTTATTTAGTTTTTAATGAGAGAAATCGTACTAGTTTGGAACAATATTTTCTTTTTGAGAAAACCGCAAAGTTGGGACACTAAGGGACCGCTAAACGGAGACAATGGAAAATAAAGATTAGAGAGCTGGTTGGCTAAGTGGTAGCTAGAGAGCAGGGCCCGAGGGGAGCCCCTGAAGCAGCTCGTGACGCTGCTGTCGAAACGTCGGCCCGGGTCACGAACTGTTATCCACGATATCTCCTCTCGGAGCAATAATAGTCTGAGGCAGGAGACGTTCCTCCCGCTTCGCATATGTTACAATATAGAATTTCACCATTAAATTGTAACAGGTATTACATTATACAATACGAGAAAGGAGGTCATACACATATAAATAATAGGAAGATTCTAAAACCAAATCTGAAGTAGCAGTAAACAACGATTCAATCAACGTAAGATCTCACAAATGTAGACAAGCTATGCATGTCCAGGATGTCCAATTAATAATCCAAGTTTTCATCCTTTGCCGACCGTATGCATCATAGTCAAAAATCCAAAGCTCTCTGTAGGAATATTTTCTTTGGAAAATACTCCCCTCCTATATTCTAATGAACGCTGAAAATATTTGAATGGTCCAAAAAATGACCCTTCCTTAACATTTTTCATTTCTCATTTCTAGCTCAGTTTCTTTACATTAACCTGGTCGAAAGGTTTCAAGACAGTAAAACTCTTTCCTTCATCTGCACCTAAGTCAAAAATTATGAAAAGGAATATATTTATATTTAACGGTTTTCATTTGGCTCTAATATAATTTAATATTTTATATTTCTATATAACAATGAACATAATGTTTAGGTTTCATTATAGAGACAGAAGATTATTATTTATTTAGTTTTTAATAGCAAAAAAAAAAAATATATACAGTAAAAATTGCAGTAGACTCCCCGTGGACTATATAAGAAGTGCAATGGGTAAGTCCCGCTGTGTGAAAGCTCACCGCTATATGTCCTCCATTCTCTTCTTCTTTGTCGCATTTTTAGATAAACTATTGTGTTTCAGTTTTACAATTATGCGTTAAAATTATTAACAGCGAAATTAGATTAGATTTTTATCTATTTCATTATTATGAGTATAAGATGGTCGGGCGTGCGGTCAGTAAATAAAATACACTTATTTATTTGTGCCGATGTTTCGACCTAAATTTCAAGTCTTCATCAGGGAGTTTCATCTGCCGCAGCGAGTTTGTGACTTGCCTGTAGTTAGAAACTCTGACGGAGCCTCCTTAATGAAGGTCTGATAGTACAAGAGCCGGGAAGAAAAAAAAGTCAGTTATCTCACCCCAATTTTTGATTATTTTAATGAAAACTTAAGTATAATTACTAGTCAACATTGATGAGTCTGCCAAGTATAGGTAGGGGGAATAAAAAATGGCGGCTGTTTCAAAACCTTAAAGAAACATTAATTTTTCATTCGGAGCTCTATATCATAAAAACTACCAACAACACTAGAAAATCTTAGAGAACATCATTTAAAGAATAGTAAATTTGCTAAAATATGAGCCCTAATATGAGTTATTTACGTAAAATATATTTCGAGACATAGCTTTTTAAAAAGCATCGTTTAAGAAAAATGTTGTATGGGATGTACTGAAAGATCAGTAGTTAGGGAATTTATTTTGAAAAAATTATATCTCAAAACCCATTTGACGTACAGCTGTCTATTAGCACTCAACTCAAAGCTAGTTTAATGCGCTATAAAGTAGTTTATAATGTTTATCTCCGTAGGAGTAACAGTTTACATGAAATTTGCTAAAATAAATTAATTTATAGTTGTTCGGACAAATTTTCATTTGCCAAATTTATATTCATATGTGAATATCATAAAAACTACTACCCCTACGAGGATAAGTGTCATAAACTACTTTATAGAAAGTTAAATTTCCTTTATTTTGAGTGTTGGCAGACATGTGTGCGTCTTATGGATCTAGAGATACAGTTTTTAAAAAATCCAATATTTTATACGAACAACTATAAATTAACATTTTATGAGTTTATTTTGTCAAATATCATAAAAACTACTACTCCTACAAAGATAAACATAACTAACAGTTTTGTAGTAAATTTAACACGCTTTAATTTGAGCGTATATATAAGATATAGATTTTTAAAAAGCAAAATTTTTTAAAAATGTTTTAGAAAACTAACTAGATCAGTGGTACCGACTCTTGAAGACCATTAATTGCAGAAATTAAAACATATACACACCCACTCCTAATTTGGTGCAAAGGGGGTCCTCCTTAGAAAATATTGGAAACTTAGGTTTCTTTAAAGTGTATTTTGAGTAATTGTTATTTTACAATCACAAATAATTTATAAAATAGATGGATATGTATAAAATAGTTTTTAATTGTTATTTTATAATAGTTAAATATAAAGTATATTTATATAAATAATGTTTATCTTTTTCTTGTATTTCAGTTATATGGTACCGTTTGTAATTGTCATTTCCCCCACTCACATCTACTTTTTGTCACTCTTTCGCTGTATTTAAAACACAACTGGTGGGTGATTCTGATTTATTCTTTATTTATTTATTATTATTAATATATTTTTATTGTTTATTTATTCTTTCTTGACCTTTATTTATTCACATCTTATTTCCTTAGTTTTCCGTCTCTTAGTGCGTACAATTTTCGTTGTTGTATATCTTTTATATCTACTTTTCTCTGTTTAAATGTTATTAGGTCTGTTAAATTTAAATTTAATAGTCAATGTTATTTCTTTTTTATATATTTATTGTTTTATCTTATTTTTATTTCGTTTTTTCCATATTATATCATTTTTCTCTTAAATTAATATACTTTTTTACTGCAACCTAGTTTACTTATTTGTATCTTATAATCTTACATTTTTTACATATTTTTCGTTGTTTTGTTTCTCTTTTAGCCCTGAGGAAGCCCTTTAAAGCAGGGCAAAACATCAAACAATAAATAGTTGTTAACTGTATTCCCTTTTGAACACACCATCGACCATCACCTTCATATTTAGAAAATTACAGTAAATCATTTATACGCATCTAATAAATTATATTTATTTAAGATGAGGTGTAGATAGTTGACCGTAGATTAATGATTGGAGAAGTTTGTCGGGGGTGCGGTCGGCAAAGAACAACATAAATAAACAAAACCATATTTATTTATTTTATGCCGACGTTTCGACCTGAGTTTCAGGTCTTCATCAGGGCTATAGAACAAAAGAGATAACAACATTTAGAGTAACATACAATTGAAAAGGAATAGTATACAAACAAATTTAGAATTATACAAAATATTGAATTAAATCATAAATGATAAAAAAAATTTTTTTGAACAATTTTTTATCATTTA
This sequence comes from Halyomorpha halys, assembly GCF_000696795.3. Taxonomy (NCBI): domain Eukaryota; kingdom Metazoa; phylum Arthropoda; class Insecta; order Hemiptera; family Pentatomidae; genus Halyomorpha; species Halyomorpha halys. The sequence continues at coordinate 1,355,890 of NW_027110416.1, forward strand.
AAAATTAAAATTTTGTACTATTCAATTATCAGTTTCAATTTTTTATCATTTATAATTTAATTCAATATTTTGTATAATTCTAAATTTGTTTGTATACTATTCCTTTACAATTGTATGTTTCTCTAAATGTTGTTGTTATCTCTTTTGTTCTATAGCCCTGATGAAGACCTGAAACTCAGGTCGAAACGTCGGCATAAAATAAATAAATATGGTTTTGTTTATTTATGTTGTTCCTTCCTGACCGCACCCCCCGACAAACTTCTCCAATTATATTTGTTTAATATAATTTACGGGCTATAAATAAATAGTTGAAAACTATTTTTCCCACAACCCTGACCATTTCCTTCCAAATCACAAACGGTAATCATCTATATACAAAAAGAGAATTATTAATGTAATTGCCTAAATAAAAATAAATGTTGACAACCCTTCTGGAGCCCATCTGTTGTCCATGGACCATCACCGGTTGGAATCCACGTAAGGTCGATGTGAGTCAAGTAACATGGAACTACTACTTTCGCAATCAACCTTCTAAGCAGCTTCCAATTATAGAATATATTGGACATCGGATAAACGAAAACATTCAAATTGGCCTGAGGACACAATTTCCTGTATGGAATTACTTATCGAAAACAGGAAAGGCTACAAAATTGATATTATCGAACCGGATATCGCTCAGTTCCACTCCTGAGTGTTGACAAAATCTACAGAGCTGGCTAAATTTATTGAGAGTAAGCGGTTGGAGAGGGATCTGAAGGGTGCTGACCTACAAAGAGAGAAGGCATCTATTAAGAAGAGAAAGGAGATCTCTTCCAATGTGCGGCAACATGTGTCCCTCAGGACCGGTCCTGGAGTCCTGGAGGATAAATAAGGATGAAGGATAGAGTCCTATGTCAGCCGGCGAATGTATGATACATTTTAATTATCTCTGTGGAGCTAGCATATCACTAAATTAACATTAATCGTTATTGTTATTATTTGCAGTAAATAGTTTAGTCAACAAGTAAATAAAAAAACAGCTGCGGGTTATTGTAAAATATGGTTGGTCAGTAATAATTTGACCAAATTCCGTCAAGTAAGTTCGTCCCTATGGTGTTCTCAATATGGGCCCTATCATCTAACGACAAATAATTAACCAAAAAATGTAGGTTATGATCTACCTGATTAATATTTCAAGAAAAAGACTAATGTAAAAATATATATATAAACAGAGAAGTTATCCTGGTTCATGTACTAGAGAGAAATTTTGTTAATCGAAACTATTATTTTCGCACTTAGAAAATCTGTGAGACTGACCATTCTTAATTAGCCGTTAGATATTTTTAAATTTAGAGGTCGCTGTTTTTAAGTTTAAATTTACTTATACATTTTATTCTATTAATCATTCCCACAAAAATGGATACAGGGATAGACAGCATTCAACAGTTTCATTCCCAAAATATTGGAACAAAATATTGTCATGACTTATATTAGTTAATCCAGATCGATGTGGTGATATCGAGGGATATCCTTCCAAATAATTATTTTTGTTAAATTTATATATTCAATATTTCAAAATGGAGATGATGAAATAGGATTATTGGAATTCCGAACGATATTTCTAATTTTTTCTCGAAGTTTTGCGGCGAGAATCAAAAATTTCAATTCGCAATTTATAGGTAATCTTGAAGTTTTAAAATTTTTATTATCGCCTGCAAAATAGTTTACCACCGAATTTTGGCAAAATCTAAGATTCTGTTGCAATTTAGGGCGGTAGATGAATATGTGAAGTCACTAATTAAAAAAGGTAATTTGCCAGTTAACATATCCATGGCTTACTTCACAGTTGCGCTAAGTAGTTTTGCGCTAACTAATTTCCACTAGCTTTACGAAAAATTAAGAAGGTTCAATTTTAAAAATAATAAAAACATAATCTATTCAGTCAAAACAATAATTGTTATTTGTTTTAAAAGTTGTAATTTATCAAAATTGACAATCAGTAACTACCACAAATCTGAAATCACAATGCTCTCAGGAATTTTCAGATACGTCTCACTAACATTGCAATGACGGTATTCATAATAATTAAATAAAATAGTTCTTTTATATATTTGTAATTATTATTTTTTTAGCATAATCTTAATTAGCTCTCTACCTCCCTGAATATTATTAATGCATGTTCTAGGTTTGATTCAAGAAAAAAAAAATTTTTTTTTATCGAATTATTTTTTCCCAAGTATTCCATCTCATTGAGATTAAATGCATCGAAGTTATAACTAGCTAGGACAATATACTATATTTCTTTCGGTGATATTCTTACGTTAGTGGAATAAATACTATTTTTGGCAAAAACAAAAAATTATCTTTATGAGCAACATAAAAAAAGAATAAAACAAATAAATAAATTGTAATTAGTGAAAAAAATAAGGCTGAATGCTGAAGTGACGTATTTGAAAATTTTGCATGAATTATGATTGCAGACTTAAGGTATCAGCTAATTTGCGATTTTAAAATAAGCCAATTGATAATTAAATATCAATTACAATGTTTAAGGAAATGACCATTAAACTCCATGTTGAAATGACCATTAGAGCACATTAAACTCACATATTTTTCAATATTAAATTGTACAACAAACATTTACTAACAATGTTATTGTATGTCTACACATATCCATATATTCCACTCATTTTTAAGGTTTAGGCTCTTTTTAAAAATTGGCATCTCAACCCAGTCAGTTAAAATCTATTTTACACAATTCGTTTTTTAATAATTTATTTTAAAAATATGTAAC
>NW_027110416.1:1359249-1359623 GCF_000696795.3 Halyomorpha halys
AAATTTAGTTAATAGAAGATATTTGACCGTGGATAATATATATGAGGAGCAGATAGTTGGGGGGGGGGGGGGGGGTGCGTTCAGAATATAACACAAATAAGTCGAAATAATTTATTTAATAGTGCAAACGTTTTGGAACTTGGCTGTCTAATTCTAATTTCCTGCTAGCAGCGCTGATGAAGGCCAAAAATTCTAGCCGAAACGTTGGCACTTTAAATAAGTTATTTCGACTTAGTTGTGTTATATTCTGACCGTACTCCCAACCATCTTCTCCTCATATATTTAGTTAATGGTAAACACAGATGTTTAAGTACCAGTTTTAAATATGTAAAAGTTGCAATTTAAATTTATAATTAAGGTTTAAAAAATGTTTT
>NW_027110416.1:1362477-1366111 GCF_000696795.3 Halyomorpha halys
ATTTAATTTAATTTACAACTGTACAAAAAAAAAAATACAATAAGTAAATATGAGGAAGATTTCAAACACTTGATAATCTTGGGAAGGAACAATTCGATGGTGGTATTATATAAATATATTAGTAAAAATTATAAATATGTTGCGAATAACCAATTGAATAATGCCGAGAGTTTTAATGAAAGGTAATTTTGAAGTCAACAAATACAATTTTTGAAGTTGTTAAATATTTTTAGACAGGCAATAAATCAGCGAACTATTAAGTTCGAAACTTTCTGTCAAGTTTTTCTTTTAACAATTTAGCAATTATATACAGCGTTACAAGCTAATGTCATTTATACAGCTCTGATTTCAATTTCTTTTTATTAAAAACGAAAAAAAGGAACGAAGTGAGAAACTTTAATTTTTCTAATATATTTGATAGATCGATTTGAGCCTATTGAATCAGAATATTACTATTTAATAATCGATAATAGTCACTTATATGTCTGATTGTATATTTTTATATCGTCATTTCACATTATGTCATGTCGTATATTTTCTAGGCAGTTGAGTAAGTCATAGTTACATGATAGGCATATTATGATGTTAAGAGAGAAAACTAGATAATTATGACTATTTTTTTCTTATTATCCCTAACACCTAAAAATGCCTATAAACGCTCATTATCCTTAAAAATGTCTTTGATCCTTTGGAGCGAAGGAGCCAAGGAGATAGAAGCTCAACATAATAGAAACAGCCTGAATAGACGGGAGAAGAGTTATCTAACTGAGTTTGTGCAAACTGAGAGTAGGCATATTGTCTGTTCCGAGGAAGGAATGTTTTCTCGCCCTTTGTTTGCACAGGAGGCTATACACTCCTCGGCAACCATATTGTTCCAGCCTTCCATATTGTTTCGATATATTGGTTGGTTAGTCCCTTTTCTTCTACCAAATGTGTACGTCAGTTCTACTAAAGATAATAAATAAGTTGAGTTTGTTTCATATAAAAATAAATAAAAATCTTTGACGAATATTTTCAAAGAGATCTTCTTTAAATTTAGCAGCTTTCATAAATGTAAGAAATTTTTACTTACATATTTCATTAATAACATATATTTTGTTTAAATAAATTAATTAGTATACAGTTTAAGCTTCAAAATTCTATTATTTCTTTAACGGTCCTACGTTTCGGCCAATTTGACCATCCTCAAGGACAATCTAACAATTACAAGGTTTTATTTTTAACAAACAACATTATTATTAATAATTTGATATACTTTAAATATAAATTTACCCCTCATATGCATATATTTAAAAACTTTTTGCAGTATATTCAGCCCAGGTCATTAATATCAGTCAAATTACCTAATGAAGCAATAAAATAATAGGGAATCATATAAATTTATTAGTAAGTTAGTCTTATCTTATATCTAGTTACCTATTTTGTCACAATTTCATTAAAAGTTTAAAACTTTTTATTATAGAACAACTTATCAATTTTTTATCAAAACTGTATTTAACCTTCCATACTCAGGTCAGGCTTATAATTGAGTTATTTCAAATTATATTTTGGTCTAAATTTTATTTTATTTTATTATTAAAATTATATTAAAATTCATTATAAATAGTAACATAAAATTTACCAATATTTTTCATAAATTAATTTTGCTTAAAATATCTTCATATTGTTCGTTCAAATTTCTCGTGTCTGTTTTAAAATCCACAGTATAATTAATGTTCTCTGATATATAAATAGACGTGAGTATTCATCTTTTGAACATATTATTTTCTTTATGTAAAACTATTCAATTGTCAAAGTTAAATATGTGTTGGTTTTTAGCAGCATGCAACACTAGTGCTGTTTTTAATATCATTTTTATGTTGATACATTCTATCACCCAACAATTGCTTAGTTTCACCTATATATACAGCTGAACAATTTAATCAATGAATTTTATACATATATCAATCCTGATTGACTTTTTGAATCGATTTTGTCCTTTTAATTTTACTGTTTGGTCTGTAACATAAGGAATATTCATCAGCGTCATAATCTTTAAATGATTTTTGTATATCTTCCGATAAACCCTATAATATAATGATGTAATTGAATCCGTTAAATTTCATATTGATTGCTTTATTATTTTAATTTTATATTTAAGGTAGATTAAATTATTAATAATAATTTTGTTTGTTAAAATTGTTATAAATGAATGTATAATAAAAGCAGTTAATTATTAGATTGTGCTCCAGGATGGCCGAATTAGCTGTTGGACTGTTAAAGAATTACTAAAGAGTGTTGAGACTTAACCTGGTTGCTAATTATTGTTGTAATAAATTACTTTAATCAAAACTTAAGAAGTTTTGGAAAGAAAGGTTATAAAACGAGTTGCTCAGAAAATCCGCTAGGAGCTGTTATGCATTTAACATGACTTTAAATAGGGCTGTTCAAAATCCTATACTAATAACGTACGTGGTAAAACATTTTACATTTAACACAACACCATGAATACCCTTATTATATAAATCCAAGAAATTTAACCTTCGCTATGAGTTAGGTCATGATGAAATGAAATCGCCTGCTTAATAGAGGTTAATAAAAAAAAAAAAACATGGCAAGAACTAACACAATTGGCGATTTAGGTAATAAAAGTTGCTTTCCAAAACAAAAAAAAATAAAAAATATTGTATATGTATTATATATTACAACATAATAACTCATACATGTTATATGAATATATATTATTAGTAATGACTAACTATTACTCACAATGAGGCGGTGAATAACCTCGAGATAAAGCTTTCGCGAATAAAGCAAAAACTATCAGTAAGAACAGATTCATACTGGTTCAGCGGAAAATGCTTGCTCTAGTTTCAGAACAATCTATTGTTAATGAGTCAGTGAACAGTAACTAAGAGTGTTAGTGAACGTTTAAGCATATTCAAAGTTTCAGATTCGATCGAGTTCGAGGATCAGGGATTAATGCTACACCAAAAAAAAAAAAAGGTCTTGAATGTCATTTCTATATAACAAATCATACAAAATACGTTGTTAAGAGAGCAAGATATCCAATGATTTGGAGGGAAAGAGATTAATGTAATATTACATAATTATTTGAACTTAAATTACCTTGTGATAAGAAATGGAAGTGTATAAAGATACTCAATAGTAGAATACCAGTGCTTACGTATGCTTATTTGTCTAGTATAGGAAACGATGCCTTAAACTTAAACTATTTTGATGGAAGCTAATAATGAAATAGCTTCAGAAATAAATACGGATACAAATATTTATAGGAGTAGAAGGGCTGCCCATAGCTCAGTGGTTAAGACACAGTCTTACCAATTTGATGTCTATTGGCGGTGCCGGTTCGAATTCGGCCTGGAGCGTTGACTTTTTTCATTGAGTGGTGGTCCCACAAAGTAAAGAACTTTGACCCCCAACCATGGTTAGGGTCTACTCCAATGGGATTCTTGGCCGAAAAAAAAACAATAGGAGTAGAAGCGGGAATGATTTCGGTGGAATAAATACAACAGGGGACAGTTTGAATTTGAACGTAGATAAATAATAAAAACTATATTTAAGACAATATGAAGGCAAGCACAACGTCGGACTAACGCTAGATATCTTTCAGTTATAGAGGCTCTTGTAGCCA
>NW_027110416.1:1366167-1367594 GCF_000696795.3 Halyomorpha halys
GGTAGTTTCTCTACACGCCTGTAACACTCCAATTTAACTTAGATCAGATTTACTAAATGTATTATAATGTACAGTTGTAAATAGCAATAAAAAAAAAACAGTTTTCTACAGTAGGTAAGACACATAACTATAACTATTTCTAATTAAAGAAAACTATTAATTAATCACGACTAAGTCTATGAAATAATTACCTATTTTATTAAGCGTATATAATTGCAAGCCATAACGAGCGGCACGTTATGGACTGCCGAACATTATTATCATAAACAATTACGAAAATACTGACATTATCGCGAGTCCGACCTCGGCTGTACAAAGCTAAGGATATGACTAACTACTAATTGTGTAGAACAGCACCCCGCATTACCTCCTAGTACAATACAATCACAACGCCAACTGTCGGTGACAGGATTGTAGAGTGCGGTTAACAGCTGTGAAGCATATTGTACCTATATAAAAATATATTTAGGAGTAGAAGGGCCGCCCATAGCTCAGTGGTTAAGACACAGTCTTACAAATTTGATGTCTATTGGCGGTGCCGGTTCGAATCCGGCCTGGAGAGTTGACTTTTTTCATTGAGTGGTGGTCCCACAAAGTAAAGAACTTTGACCCCCAACCATGGTTAGGGTCTACTCCAATAGGATTCTTGGCCGGAAAAAAAAAATAGGAGTAGAAGCGGGAATGATTTCGGTGGAATAAATACAATAGGGGACAGTTTGAATTTGAACGTAGATAAATAATAAAAACTATATTTAAGACAATATGAAGGCAAGCACAACGTCGGACTAACGCTAGATATCTTTCAGTTATAGAGGCTCTTGTAGCATAGCATTTAGTACAAAAACCTCTAAATTATTTAAATCTTCTGCATTTCTCTATATAACTTAATTTTTCCATCAATAAAATAATTTTTTCCTATGAATAAAATATTAATCTGATTCATAGTAATTGTTAATTCGATTATTGTTCTCATCTTATTCTGGTTACATCTTACAAAAAAGACCCTGACTTTTATACGTCAATGAAACTTACACAAAATTCACTCCAGTATGTATACTTTTATGGAAAAATTGTAAAATTTTCGAAATATAAACATCATTATATTGAGGCAATCAGGAAAAAACTTAGAAACAATTATAATTTCTACACTAAATTTGCTGGTTTGACTAGGCCGAAATATTTTTTGTTGATAGTTTGAAATAAAATAATATCAATTTTGAAATTCTGATTTATACCGCATTAACAGTTCTCCTTGGATAATTTCTTAAATCTTACCTGGAAAGTAGTTTTGGTTTAATGTGCAATGTAAATTTTAAAGTTTTCTACAGTAAGTTAATGTTCCCTATGTAACCGATCTAGCCCGAACCAGATATCACTCCTTCCATTATAAACTCTCTAACCACTCAAACCCCTAGTTTCTAACCTTG
>NW_027110416.1:1370762-1371039 GCF_000696795.3 Halyomorpha halys
ATAAATAAAGTTAAACAAATTTACAAGATGATTCCTAGCTGGAAAGGAACTATAAATTTATATTTGTTCTAATTACTGTAAAAATATTAACCATATGCCCTTATACAGGATACAGGTCATAGCTACAATGAGTGTCAAGGCTTTGACTGGGAATGTGGTCTAAGGCTGCTCGCAATGGCACCTTTCAGTATAACACCTCAAACCGCAAAAACACTTTAACATTTAGCAGTGCATAATATGTCAATCGAGGAGTTTACTCTTAAAAGGGTACATACCC
>NW_027110416.1:1378419-1382168 GCF_000696795.3 Halyomorpha halys
GTGCAGTGTCCTGTCTTTTCAGTCTGGTGTGAGGATTCCAGGTTAATCGTTTGTCCAAATATAGTCCAAGGTAGCGGATCTGTTCGACAGGGGTAAGAGTAACATCATTAAATGAAACTGTAGGGCAGTCTAAGTAATCCTACTGGTTTACGACGAAGGGTAAAGGTGATTTGATGGGATTTGTTGGAAAATCATAAATATAAAATTGATTTAAAATTAGGTTCACCTACTTTTACATACTATACTAATTTACATGAGAATAATTTATCAATAATATCAATTTCCATCATACATTACAGAGTTATGTTTAATGAAAAAGAACTGAAAGAGTTTACTAAGTCGACTTTATTACCGGATGAAACTACATTATCTTCAGTTTTATTTCAACGAAGTCAAACTCTCGAAAAAAAAAATGAGAATTGCACGCTTTGTAAGCAATGGGTTGAAGAGATCTTTCACAGATTGTAGAGAAACAAAGTTTGGACGGTAGATTTGCTTTTTAAAACTACCATTTTCAAAGTTTGACTTAAATACATTCATTAGTTAATGCTTCATAAGTTTATAAATGTGTTAACTATACAAACGTCACTCCTTGCAACTAACATAGTCCTAATGTTATATTTTACCATAGCATTATTGTTTTGGGCAAGTCAATTTGTCAAATATACCTTTGCATTGCAGATGTCACAGTATAAACGGATTTTGACGTAACAGTAGCTTTACTACCACAATAAATGTTTTGTCAACTATCACGCTAGACCTAGAGTGGCAATAATGTCACGACAGTAAATATGTTCATTATGGGAACTGGCATACAGTTTACACCATAACAATAGCTACGACAGTTACCGCGAAACCTAGGGTGATTCTAGTATTCATATCTTTTAAACGTTATTTCAGAAATAGTAATTTTACGTTTTTGAGTATTTAAAATTATGAAATTGTAACATTAAATGAATATTTAAAAAATAAATGTTAAAAAAATTTATATTACTTTACTTCAATGAATAATAATTGATTATGAATAACAATTATATCGATAAATAAAATCACATACTTTATGATACACGTATTACAGTTCTGTTATACGTGTAGATTGATAAAAATAAAAAAAAAACAATAAGAACATGCATAAGCTCCCTTATTACAAACTGTGAATATCCTGCCTAGAAAAATACTGGCGCTTCACCTCCCGAAGTGACAATGGTCTTTCGCGGACCACAGCAAGAAAAGATCTCCACACGCGTGACTCTAACCCAGCCGGCGATTCCTAATGAGAAGAACGTGACGGCGAAGACGTTCATCACAAACACACCCGAAGAAAGTGTGAGAACTAGGCAAAGAAAGCAGCGTGGAGCATTATCGTTGTGGGACTAGTCAAGACGACAATGGTATTAGTCCCAAAGTATCTCCAGGATCAGAAGAAAGTAGTGCTTCTATTGTCAGGATTCCAAGGAGGAGGTTGAGCTGGAGTAAATATCTAATACAATTCCCTAAATAAATAGAACTGTAATATTCGTTTGTTACTTATCTAAGATCTTCGAAAGTTTTTTTTAGCGATTTACGAAAAAAATATAGTAATACCTTAGGCGTGAACTAAATATGTAAAATCAGTTTTGTACGACTTCTCGTTTTTGAGCTAGACTGTTCACAGACACACAGACCATTTTGTGAGAGGACCTCAAAAAGTATTATTTCCGCTAAAAACTTTGTAGAATCGTACTGCTTCCCCACACTATATATTCCATATATTAGCAAGTGAAAATAAAAACGTCTGATAAATTATGAAAAAAGGAACATAGTGTGCTTTAGAAAGGAGGTACAGAATTACGATCCTAATCCAGAACATTCGCCATAATTTAACAGGTACCTATCAGAACTGTTATGATCATTTACATATTTCAATAAATTAAATGGAAAATTAATCTCTTTTTAACCGCCAATGATAGGACGAGAAGACATAAATAAAACCGAAGACAATGGACAATCAGTATTTATTTTAATTAGACACCTACAAGAGTAGCAGTGAACACCTACTTCAGGCCTTGTTCTACTATTTCATAAACATCAGCATACCGTTGGTTATTAATATGCTTCTATATCATTTCTAAGATCATAATATTATTTTTAATTTACGAGGAATTGAATACATAGCACCATTATGTTAAAAAAAATCATAAGTCAATAAATATGGGTAAGATTTAACTTATTTTGAAAAACAGATAGATCTTACGGAGCGAAGGTCCAGTGGTTAGGGGCATTTATATTGAAGGACTAATTTATACTTCATACCCGTCGAAGCAGGTTCACTATACTTTATTATTATTATTGCTTAGGTATTCCAATCGTTTAAAATACCCTTTTCCAAAATCTCCAATTCCTCAGTCCCTTCTTCGAATGCATTACAAGCGCAGTAAAAGATGTACCCCTCAACCCGCCCCATAATCCCTTGACATCAACCCCACGCACCCATAAGGCTTAGAAAAAAATCCCAGACTATCTTCCTCCAATCTACTTCATACGGTAAACTATCTTCTTTCAATATAAAAACTTAATTTTAGCATTTAAGAAATCAGGTGTATAACTATTTGAATTGTTAGTTTCGAAGAACCCCGAATCCAATCATTACAATCCCAAATCCCCATAAAATCTTTGATGCTCGTTATAACGTCACAAATAAACTCATTTACAAAGACCTCAACATCCCATTCGTTGCAGATTTGGCCCGAAATAGATATATCTCCTTTCATTTCAAAATTCTAACGAACTCAAACTTATTAGTTCTTAATCTGTCATCTTTAACAATCTCTGATAATCCTCCGAGGCGTTTGAAAAGGATGATTACAAAGATTTATAGTCACAAATGTACTGAAATCGAAGTGTGGTAAAAGAAACTTAATTTTAGCATTATGAGGTGTATAATTGTTTAAAATGTTAGTTCCTGAGATTAGCTTGAATAGTTTTTGACCTAGACTGTTCAAAGACACACAGACCATTTTAAGAGAGGACCTCAAAAAGTGTTATTTCCGCTAAAAACTTTGAATTTTGTACAATTATAATGCTTCCTCATACTATATATTTCATATATTAGCAAGTGAAGACGAAAATGTCTGATAAATTATTAAAAAACGAACTTAGTGTGCTTTACAAAGGAGGTACAAAATTACGATCCTAATTCAGGTATATCTGAAAAAGTTTTGCTTTTGGATTTATTTAGAAATGACCCGTATCCCATCCTTATAATCCAAAATCATCCAAATTATTACGTCACAAATGAACTCATTCATAGATTCCATTGGTTGTTTTTGTTATACAGTTGTAAATTTCAGTAAATAAATAAATTTTGAAATGGACGTGTTTCAAATATATCGAAGATGGGGGTTTCTTTTTCAACTTTACCTCTATAGACTGACCTAAAGTTAGTAGGGTTGTCAAACCACAATGGAGGTACAACCTATAGAATATTTGACAAACAAAATAATTCTATATTTGCCAGATGTGCCAACATTTAAGTCAAGCATGGATATGTATTTGGAGAAAGTTCATCCACAAAAAGAACTAAGTAAATTAGTGATATAAAAATTATATTATTTAATATACCATATTATCATATTAATTAAGATATAACTAAATGACAACACAGAAAAATAAATATAATATAGGGAGATGGTCAGGGTTGCGGTCAAAAGAGAAACAAAAATAGTTTACAACTATTTACTTTCCAACGTTTCGCCCCACTTTGCAGGGCT
>NW_027110416.1:1382963-1384163 GCF_000696795.3 Halyomorpha halys
AAAAAACTATGGAAGGAACACGGTTCAACGATTCCTTTCTCTACTGATGTAAGAGACTAGGCATTATATTGCAATAGTGGCAGAAATACAAACAGACTTCAATCAATCAAAATAAATACAATATTAATTGCTGAAAGTAAGACTATTATCGTAACTATAATAAACACCAGACATTTCTTATTAAATAACAGGAGAATCGAATGCAGCCAATAAAGGGGAAAAATATCGATACCATTTAAAAGCTGTACAACCTTTTAAATCTACTCAATAGGAAAATTAGTCTTTAAGTTGAATAGATAAGAAAAAAAAATAACAGGAACATGGAATTTTTTTTTATAAAACTGGGAGGAGAACATGAAAGAATTATCAAAGTGAAATCAGCTATAATCTATTCAGCAGATGTCCTATAAAATCCATCTAAAACTCAATAGGGCTGCTTGGGACGTTCGTAGCTACGCAGGTCGATTTGGAGAAATGTCTGCCACATTTTGGGACTTACAAATTAATTATTAAGCTAAAATCATTAATTATTAAATTAAACTATTAATTCATTAATAAACTAAAAATACTAACTAATTAATGATGAGTTTATATACAGGTCAGTTTTAGTGATTAATAAAGCAATTTAAGGAGGGGCTTTAGATATTAGAGTTTTTAGTATATTTCAAGTTGTTATTAAATCAATTATTCAAAAAATAATGTCTGATAAAAAAATGTTTTTTTTAGTGTTAGAGGTATGCCATATATCGTATTGGAGGTCATTTATTACATTTCTACTCGCATAGAGTTAGGAAAGTCTGTAGGACGAGTAAAGAAAGTAACCCTAGTCTATTGTTTTAATAATTTCATATAAATATCATATAAACAATTTAAGCTTTTATAAGATAATAATAATATGTCTTTATTTCTTTAAATCTTCGAGGAGAGATTCATTTAATTAATTCAGTGTTTATTAGAGAGAAATAAAACCGTGAACGATTGTTATAACAAGGTATAGAGACGTTACCCCAAGTGCGTAAATAACGCAAAGGGAATATCTACGATCGTAGGACGTTGGCAGCATCAATAAAAAATATTTTTAAAAATTCAATTATTTATGCTAGTCAAAATATCCCCTCCAAAAAAACTTTATATTATTCTAAATACTAATATTAATTGTGGGTAAATAAAAACGTAGACTATGATTTTAATAAATCATTT
>NW_027110416.1:1384213-1385464 GCF_000696795.3 Halyomorpha halys
AAACTTATTTGCTACATTAGTATCTGATGTATAATTTGTATATACGCCAATCATTTTGAATTTTGAATTAGTTACGTTTTGGCATTGAATCAAAACCAAGTTGATAGGTCTGAAATGTAAATTATTCAAACTAGAATGAACCTCCCATCTAAAGTGTCAAAGTTTATCCCTTGCCTAGAATGTACCTAGGACGAAATGAGATAATATAAGTAATTAATTCCTAATAAATCATAAATTTATTCATACACCTATTTGGTGTTTTTTGATTGCTTAATTGATAAATGTTAACAATAGTAGGATATTAGAAAGCTAATCTAATTTTATGAGTTTTTATGAAACATCAAGAAGAAGTGTCCAAGGTAAGGAAATTTTCCCTGTATAATTGCCTTATTGATTATTGTTTGTAAACGTTCTTTTTAGCGATAGCTGTGGTAAAAAATTAAATTAAATTCTTTCCCTCGCATATATCTCATTTTCTCTTCCCGAATTCCATTTTCTTTTTTTTCGGAGAATGGGGAGAGGGCGTTCATGACGTAAATGCCCGAGGGCACCAAATGTCTAATATAAGGTCAGCACTTAAGAAGGGAATAACTTTAAGAGGAATAAGATCCGACTAACTAACGCCTCAACTTGACCACTATAATGGATGTTTCGTAGATCTTTTGATAAAAAGATTTTAAGCGAGTATAAACTAATCAAGTTGTTTTAGCCGAATCGTTCATTTGATCATCAGTATAAATAAAAACTAATAAACTGAAGAGATAATTCGGATGGATTAAAATCAAAATAAAAAAAAAAAGTATACATATAAACGTACATCATTAAATACAAGATGCGCCCTAAAGAAAGTGGGTCACAGAGAAATTTGCATAACCAGTTTATGATAGAAGTGGAGTTCCATTTTTGAATTCACTTCTTATATTCTGTATCAAAAATTATGAGAGTTCATTACACCAATAACATCTGGTCAAATAGTCAAACATTCTATAAAATACAGCGTAATAGGAAAATTCTCAATAATAGGATAACATATCAGTAATGCTAATAGGCTTGAATATTATTTTAAAATTCAAACTCAAACTGGGTTGGGGCTCCACTTAATTCGAATTCCTCCTTACAATCCAAAATCCTAAATGCTCCCTACTTTTTATTAGAGTTTTTAGTATATTTCAAGTTGTTATTAAATCAATTATTCAAAAAATAATGTCTGATAAAAAAATGTTTTTTTTAGTGTTAGAGGTATGCCATATA
>NW_027110416.1:1386314-1398052 GCF_000696795.3 Halyomorpha halys
TAGTTTCTAATCTTGCTTCCTCTTTTATTCCGGACAATCCTCCGAGGCGTCTGAAAAGAAGATGGCCTCGAGACCTTATGTTGTAAAAATGTTTTTAGAGTGCTACCAATGGGTAGTTTCTCTACATGTTGATACCATACCATTATGATTTCCTCAAATTTACTTGATGCATTTTATGTACAGTTGTAAATATCAATAAATAAATTTTAAAAAAAAATCAAACTCAAAGTATTCAGCTCTCAATTACTAGTAAGTTAATATTTGTTGTAAGTTAGTACTAGTAAATAACTAATCAGTAGGCATAATAGTACCTCACAATCGATTGTTCCGATTTTATCGAGTAGAATCGATCAACAATAGTATAAAAATTGAGTTATTAGATTGCTATTTCGAAAACCTTCATTGGAATCGTTCGTTTCATTTATATTCGTCTATGCACGTTGACGTAATATATGGCTATAAACATGAAAAAAAAAATCCGATAAAGCTTATTTATAACTGTAAATTACAGTATTCTAAGAAAATTCTAAACAATAAGAAAAAAAAAATCCAAACACATACACAAAAGTTATAAGTGGAAATATAGTTTAAAAATTCTATTATCAAAACTAATTCATCCCAGCAACTAAACATTGCTTTAAAAAATGTATATACCAGTTTTAACTCTCAACATTAATATTCTTGTCGATTATTTATCCTAAAAAAACAAAAACAAAAAAAAAACGCTTTTGGATAGGACATAAGAATATTCTGAAATTGTATTCGCCTTGTAAACTGTAAAATACTCTTTTAACACAAACTTCAATGATTTTTTTTTTTTATGATTTCAACATTTTATTTTTAAAACCTCCAACCCTTAGGCTATTTTCAAGGAAGGTTGTGTCATTTACCAAATTCATATTAATTCCAGAAACTCTTCCAGTAGAAGATCATTAATTTAAGAATTGCTTTGTTTATATTTGCATTGTAGAAGAACTATATATTATTTCGATTAAGAACGTATCAGAAACTTCATTATATTGATTATTGATTATATTTATCTTTATTTCAATCATCAATATAATTCAATCAAAAACAAAGTTCAAATAAAAAAAAAAAAAATAAAAATTAAAATTATATAAGAGATACATCAGGTTATAAAATATATAAATAAGGTGCGAGACCCATATTTCAGGATCAATTTCACGAACTAGTCTATTTTGATTAATTAAATATTACTTTCTTTATCTCAAATTTAATTTTCTTAGCTTGAGTATATATTATGTTGCTATAAATTAATCAGTTATTATTATATAGATTTACATATTAATTTATAGATTACATATTTGTAATTTTTTACTTATTAATTATTGTTATCATCTACCTTTTTTTCTTTAGTTTAGTTTATATATGATATAAATAAGTACATGAAATAGTAATACTTATTTCCCTTAATAGTGGCATTTTATTGTTATCCTTGAATAAAAACAATTATTATAAAACAAAAACAAAAAAAACGAAAGTTTAAATATAAACAATTTCTATTTAAGTATTCAGAATCTGAATTTATTCGTACTAAACCTGTTTGGTCCAGAACATCTCGTTTCGAATGTTTGCAAATAATATTCTTTAAAAAATTACATAAATTTCAAAAACCAAGTCGTTTTCAGCTGCAATTTTGGACATGACGAGTCATTCTTTCGATGGCTAAAAAAATAAAAAGACTCATTACGAAGAACAGATGGCACAATTCAATATAGACAAAATGCCATGTCATTTAGTCCAAAGTAACAGTTCCAATGATTCGAGAACTTTTTGTGGTAATTTTGCCTTTGTATAGTAAAGGGAAAGTTTTATCTTTTCAGGTCAGAGGCACAATATTACTAAGAGACTCCTACAAAACTCTCAGATAAGAGTTAGTTAAGATAAAACAGAATGAATAGTTTTTATAAGTTTCAATAGCTCCTTTCTCTTCCTAATAGGTATTTAAAGCATAATAGAAACCTAAAGTGATGTGTACAAAATTGTTCAAGAATTAAATTTAAAACAATGTGCACAAATATTAAAAATTAAATTAAAGCTAGAATGATTCAAATTCTACAAACTTATTTGCTACATTAGTATCTGATGTATAATTTGTATATACGCCAATCGATCATTTTGAATTTTGAATTAGTTACGTTTTGGCATTGAATCAAAAACCAAGTTGATATGCAACAGAACCCAAGATAGCAAATACACCACTTTGGCATTAGACCTACGATATGTTATGAAAAAATTGCGTACAAATAATAGTTTGACACAGGATAATTATTTGATACTCGGGTTTGTCAACACAGAGTTCCAAGTCAAAATTATTTTTTTTTTTTTATAGGTAGGAGGACAAAAATTTAAGTCAAAATTAATATTACGTAAGTGATACTTGTATTATAAAAGAAATATAAAGTGCGTCCACTCACACGATTTACCTAACAGTTTTGGCTGTAAAGTAAAATAAAAAAATTAATATTTTTTTAATAATTTTTAATGTACTTAGGAATTATTCTATTCAGATCAAATGTGGGTCACAACTTATCCAATTGTGATAATATTATTACTGCTATAATTGGGTTATATCTGCCGACTTACGCTTGGCTTGCTAGCTCAAGACCTAAACGAATCCTTTTTAGTTGAAATCGAGGCCTGAATTCACATTAGTACAAATCTGTGTATAGAACAGGCTGTAATCCACAACTGTTTTGGACATATCGGCTATAGTTTGGCAAATTCGCGCATGCGTAAGGCTAGTTTGAGGCCTAAATTTAAGGCCAATCTGTCGGTTGTTTAGTACAAATGAAAATACTTGTGCTGCATCCACACGTTTGTGTTCAGTTAGCATTGTTTTAGAACTGCCAACTGATTAATATTTGAGCTCTTCGTGTTTAAACTAATTACCTAGAATAACCTAACCCTCGGGTTCAATAATTAAGTCTAGTTTAAGAATGTATATTTCAAAATTATATCGACTCGATTCGGTGTAAATACTTAATTTTAAATCTAACCAATTAAAGAAATTACATATATGTTAGGGAAATTAAACTAAACAATATCTGATAAAAATTCTAGAACGAACGAAAGTTGAATTTATAAGTTATGTACTACTATTTATAGGTTATGTGCTACTATTTATAGGTTATGTGCTACTATTTCTAGGTTATGTACAACTATTTATAGGTTATGTACTACTATTTCTATCATCTACCGTCTACTTCGCTGATATTTTCGTTTCCTTTCATCTCGCCTATCTTTATTTTTTCCTTTTTTATAATGAAAGTAGTATACATCGAATGTAATAGTCTGCAAGATAACTACGTTCGTTGCTTCCTTTGTTTACCATGGATTTGTACAAGTCTTAGATTTGTGACAAGTGGCAAACGTTCCAGCATAATATGTAAGGACCTTTTTTTCTTTTTCTTTTTTTGTAAAATTTGCAGACCAGCATTCAACCATTTTCGACCCATCCTTACTCCCGATTTGGGACAAAGGTGGGTTTCTCTCGGAATATATTTGAAAATGAGGTTGTTGAACAGTGCATTTTGAGTCATATTTATTATGCATTTTCCTATTAAAACCTTTCAGTTAATACGGGAACATCAGGTTAGTTAATAAAATAGTTCTAACAATAAATCGTCACAAAGATATGTGTTACCGCGGCTCTTCTATTGTATTTCAAATGAGTATTAGGAATATCACAGGAGGCACATAATTTTCAAATTATATGCATCTAATAAATAGTGGACGGGTTTCACTACACAGAATACTCAAGATAAAAATTATATTTTTTGAGATATACGCTAATAATGTCATTTGATTCTGCATATGTGTTTCCTGCATGGTCTTGAGGAATTATATTACATACGAAAAGGCTTTGGTGAGAAGAATTTAGATACGTTTTATGAACGCCTGTTGAACAGATTCGATACTTAGGATTCCATCTTGACAAGAGACTTACTTGGAATCCACACACAAGACTGAAACGACAAGAAACTGCTCGTAGATTCCGATTGCTACAACACTTACTTGACAAACGCTCTAAACTTTCCATTCACTAAAAAAAGTTAGTATACACTACGATAATCAGACCAATTTGGACATATGGAATTGAGCTCTGGGGTTACACAGAACTATCAAATTCCTCCCGCTTCCAGTCCTTAAATCCTTGATGCTCCTTATTACGTTACAAATAAACTCATTCACAAAGACCTTAACATCCTATTCGTTGCAGATTTGGCCCAAAACAGACATGCGTCTTTTCATTCCAAACTCCTTAACCATCCTAACCCATTAATTCTTAATCTTTCATCCTTAACAATCCCTGATAATTCTCCGAGGCGTCTGAAAAGAAGATGGCTACGGGACCTTCTAATTTAAATTAATGGGTGGTTCCTTCCCACGATTTTCAAGTGTATATGAAACATACAACATATTTACTTATTGTATTATTTTGTACAGTTGTAAATTACATTAAATAAATAAATAATATTAATAATAATAAAGATACGTTTTATCAAAATCATTAAAACCATATTTGCATTAATGTCAATATAAAACACGTTGATATACAGCCACTAGGAGCTAAAAATCTATAGTATAAGAAAGAAAGAAGTACCAAGACTGTTAGGGATTATGGTTCGATTTGGATTAGTTTAATCGATAGACAATAAGCAGAGACTTCCAGATATCTTGAACACCAAGGTTATCCACAAGATTTTAATAGCAATACACATCTTTATGTGTGGCAAACGTTCCAGCATAATATGTAAGGACCTTTATTTTTTATTTTTTTTATTCTTTATGTTCTATTTTGAACATCTTTATGTTCTATTTTAATAAAGTAACTATCTCGCACACAGGAAATGCATCATTCTGCAACCACTTACTAACCACGATGAAGACATACACTAACCCAACGTCTGTTCTCACGACCGGAGCGCTTTCTCTCTAGAATGCAGCTGCATTGCGCAATAAAAAGCTCATTAGGAATAGGTAATTATGCTATTATTATTGTCGCAATGCCTGGTTCCGAGTCTTGCGCACGATTCCTCAATATCAGAGTGTAGAGGAGCTGTAGAGGTCAATTGGTTTCAATTCATTCTTCAATATTATTACTACAGGTACTTTGATATCGGACCTAGGAATGATCCTAGGGTTGAAGAGGAGAATCGGTCAAGGTTTTCTGCTGATTCGATACGTGATTAGCTATAGAAGAATCGAATTGAAAGTGATATGTAATCGTAGAGAATCTCTTAGCCTACAGTTTTTCTCATTAAATTACTCCCTCAATCTCATAATAACAGTAGAAGCTAGATATATCAAATTTGCGACATAGGGGATGGGACTGAAGTGAAACCTCTGGAAAATGAATAATGTATTAAAATGATATTATTTTTTTGAAATAATATTTTCATTTGTTTTGTTTTTATCTAATTATAATCGTTAAATAATATTTTATTATGCATTCGTAAAATTATAGTTCACATTATCAACTTTTTGTGTGATAGGCTCATATGATTGGCTTGTGATAGCTAAAATAAGAAATAAAAAGATTTGATTGAATGTCTTCAATATACCTTGCAAATACTGCATCAGTTGTTGTACCACTTCCAATCCAAGGTTTAGATTATGTTTATCTTAAAAATAAAAATCCTTTGAACTACATTTACCCAAACAATATGGAAGTATTTGGGACGAGAACATTGTTAGACAAAAGAAATCTCTTCCCTCATGTGTTTACTCTAACAATAAAAAAAAAAGTTCAAACGTGTTACTATTTACGTAGTTTCCCAAGTTTTTGGTGCTATATTTTCCAATTTTTGCCTCTCTTTTTGAGAGTAGAAACTCACTCAATCGGACTGAAATTTCCGGGATTGGTGACTACTTTAACATCAGACTCTTCATTTACAATATAAAAATTATCCTGAGAGAATTGACCAGCGTTGCCTCCCTCACCACTTCCGTTTCATCTCGCGTCACGAAATCTGTTTACTTCCTTTCAATTTTTTTTTCTTGAGTTGTAGAACGTCGGTAGGGAAGGAATGTTTCAAAAAAATTTATTTGTTGGTTTACGAAAAACTACTTGCATAAATTAATGAGCAAATCGTACTCATTATACGCAAGATCTGTTTAATTTTTATATTACATGAATTAATAATAAAACTTTTAGGACCACCAGAAGCTCATGTCTGTGTAGGTGTAGTAGAAAATAATTTTTTTTTAAAATAATTTCAAATGCATGTTTTATCAGGCTCCTGAGAATGATGGCCAATCTTAGGACTATAATTCAGTATAATGATCATTCTATTATTAGCTAATTATGATTTTTTTTTTAAATATTCCCCAAGCTTCGAGAATGGATGGGAAATATAAAATAATATTCTCTGGCTGTGAAGAGCGAAAATGCATTATTGAAAATCGATTAATCTAATGCATAATACTGTTATGGAAAATTACCATATAGATGTTATTATTATCAGTTAAACTTCTATTTATGAAATAAAGAGTATAATGCCATGTACAAGTAAATATTAAAATCACATAAACCGTCAACTCTTATGCAGTATGGGATGCTGTTTTTTAAATACAACTGCACTGAGATCATTGCGTCCCTTTTTTCCCTCATTTTCCAGGTAAAGAATCATCAAGGATCATTGACATATGGATTTTTTACAAGAAAGGTTCATAGTTTCGGGTTTTTATACTAATCATCCTATTTTTAGAGGCGATGTGTGATGTTTTTATGGAATCGGTTGTGCAATCAAATGCGTAAAGATGAACACTAAATGACGACGCCACTAACCCTTTTCTTTCTTCAGTATAACCTCAATTTCAAATTATGAAAATTGTGGTAACTCAAAGAAGCATATTATATCAAAAATAATTTATAAACGTGATTTAGAGAATTGGATTTTTTTAAAACATTCCAAGAGGAGGATCCTGAAATTTCTCATTCCACTCAGAATAAATTGGCGAATCCGATAAAAATTATAAGGTAATTTTAAATTTCGCCCCCATAATGGGAAGAATAGATAATTCGGGTACCCAGGTATACAGGCGCAATACTGACCACACTTTCTCTCAAGTACTAAAGGGGCCTCTACATGTTGGCCAAGCCATGGCGAACTCAGACATGCGCGAGCATGTGGATGGGTAGCTTCTACGAGTTGGCCTAAGCTAGTTGCCGATCCGTCGAGAGTCGGTTTTTGGACACAGATCAAAGGGGTTCGTGAGAGCGCTCGTGTAGCATCTCCACCATTGTTCTTTGTCTAGTTGCAACTGAGAGCTGTTAAGAGTTTAAAGGTGTTTGTTGTTACTCTTTATAATAAGTTTTATATTTAATCTTATTTATTTATATTTAATTTTCTTTTTTGTAACAAAAATAATATAATCCCAGTGCAATAGCTGAAACCTCTTATACGACCGCCATGCTTTCCTCTCTGAATAACACTGACATGTGGATGGTCTGCTCTTTGTTTACCGAGCATTTGCACAAGCCTCCGATTCGTGGCGAGCGGCCAACATGTGGATCTGCCTTAACAGGTCGAGGATCAGGTACCTCTACCTGGCCCCTAGGCCTTTCACATTAGAACTAAAAATAAAATATATTGTATATTAAAAAAGAAATGAGAGAATGCACGATGTCATTAATGTGAATGAGTATAAAAAGAAAAGAAATGGAAACAAACAGACTGTCGCAAATGTTCGTGCACTATTATCCGTCTTGTATTCAAGGAGTTAAAGTGCAGCTGGCAGCATGCAATTTCGATTGCACTCGGCTCTTCGTGGCCAGCGGTCCTTGTTTATGCAATAGAATCGATTATCTATCAAACCTATTTGGTGTTTACAACGATTGCAGCTATCTAAGATAGGAAACTAGAAAGCGGGTGGGTAATGTCCAGCGAAAGGATACATTATCAACAATGCGTAGCCAATCCAAGTTAGTTTTAAACTGCTGTTGAGAAATAATCTGTAAGATGAGGCGTCAACTTGAAGATTGCATAATAGTAATCGCTCTATGTGTTTATTATTGCGCGTGTTAACAATTCACGGTCTTCGTGGAGTAGTGTTTAGCCCCTCTGGACCATGAAGTGTTGAGATCGATTTTCTAATGTTGTAGGTTTGTTTGGAATATCTTTGGCATAACTGATCCAGTACAAAGTTCCAATAACTATCAAAAATCTCCTATATGAAGCGACATACCTTCATAAACCGCTACTCAATTATTTTTTTACATTCATATTACAATTTGTTAACTAATTATGCATAACATTATGCTACTTATTGAGGCTTCATTAAATATTTCGTACAATATATTAATATTAAATTTTCAGTTTTCAATGGATCCTTTCGTTTCATGTCAATAATTTCAAAACATACATTTCGGCCATTCGTCTGTGCCTGCTTTTCTGCCTGTGCCACGAATATCTCTTGAACAAACCGACCGATTTTGTACTTCTTCTTTTCTTGGTGTTTTAACATTAATGGATATTAGCTTAATTCTTCCTTTTTTTCTGAATTTTACAGTACCATGTGCCTACGACTATTATGGTGGAATATACAACAAAGTTCCAATAACTTTCTAGAATCTCCTTTATGAAGCGACATAGCCTAAGTAACCCCTACTCAATAATTACTACATGACAAAGAAAATTAGACGCATACTTTTACGCCTTTTACATTTTCTGTTAGCCATAATTATTATAAAAAAATTTAAGATCAAAAATGTTTATTTTGATCAGATTTTTCGGAATTTGAAGATATGGGGCGGATCAAGACAACTTGGGGGCCCCATATAATAAAAACGCGTGATTTCTTCCTCCTCTCCTCTCTCTTCTCGATTATTTGATGAGGTTTTTACCAAACATTTTTTTTTTAAACAAAAAGTAAAGATATTTTTAGAAAATGTACGGGTCCCCAAAGCGTCTGCTAAGATACTAACCAGCAAAGAATAATAATGTTTATTTTATCGGATGCAATCAAATTCCTCACTACCTTGGACTTCCACAACCAGATGACTTAGGAAACTTAACACTTTCAAGTCCAGTGACACCGACGTTCAGTCACGCGCAGACTAACGTTAGATGCCGGTGACAATACGGTGGTGTCACTCAAGACGTACTCTAACAGCCATTGACAACACGTTGGTGACATGTGTCTCTACATAATTTTTTTTTTATATATCTTGAACGATTTTGGTATTTTGAATTCAGGTTTTTCCGGCTACAGATGTGTTTTTATCGATAAAAGACCGGTTACATTTTAAAGTTAGAATTAAACAGTGCGGACTGAATAGTGTTAATAAAGGATTCAAATTTTACCATTTTTCATTTTTTTTTTTTTTGCAAATTTGCTTCTTTAAAAATCTAAACGAAAACTTTTTTTTCCCGTAGCCATCTTATTTTCAGACGCCTCGGAGGATTATCAGGGATCGTTAAGGATGAGAGATTAAGAATTAATGGGTTAGGATGGGTAAGACGCATATCTGTTTTGGGCCAAATCTGCAACGAATGGGATGTTAAGGTCTTTGTGAATCAGTTTATTTGTGACGTAATAAGGAGCATCAAGGATTTAAGGATTGGATACGGGAGGAATTTGATGTTTTGGTAGAACCCCAGAGCTCAATTCCATATGTCCAAATTGGTCTGATTATCGTAGTGTATACAAATTTTTTGTAATTAATGGGAAGTTTAGAGCGTTTGTTAAGTAGGTGTTTTAACAATCGAAATCTAATCGAATCGCCTGTTGAACGGCGTTAAAACGAAAATTGAAATAAAAATTAAATATATACACTTCATTAAACGCGCATGGACACAATTCTTACAGATATAAAACACTCACAACAGTGTCTTTATAAGTAAAAAGACTCACAACTACAAATTTGAAAATCAAAAACCATGGTAAGTACAAACGTTAACAAAAATTCAACATGACCATCTGTCTAGTAAAAAAAATAAATTGGATGCTTGGTATAATGATTCTGAAAAACTTTACAACTGCTTTCTATATACTAATGCTATAAATAATGAATTTCAACAATAAAAAATTCTGTAACAGCTTCCATTTTTTTAAAAATATTACTCCCATGTAACTCCAGTTCCTTTTTTTTTAGTTTTTGGAATAGTTCAAAAAATAAATATCCGCGAACATTCCAGGAGTTCATTTGAAAGATATTATATTATAATCAAAAGCTAAAAGAAAAAAATATATATAAGCGAAGATGCAGACAAGGCTCTTATTGGACTTTGCACCTGAAGTGGTTAGGTAAGGCATGTGAGTAGACATAGCTTTATCTTTTTTAATACATTTGATAAAATCCATTCATGTCTTAATCAGGAATACGTTTTCTACCGTATTAACAACACAAACGACGACATAAGGTCACTCGACCAGATAACTACTTAATGGAAGAACATACCGTAGAGAAGAACCGGTTCTCAACTCTGGAACCGATGTGAAGATCCTCAGCTGGAGCGTAGGTGTACAAGATTTCTTGAGCTGTTAGCAACTCTATCAGTACTTGTCTCAACTACTATAAGAAATTTAATTTGTACTTCCAACATAATTTTGTTATATACACCAATTTTTAATATCTTTCCTAATTAGATATTTAACATTTTGGACTAATACAAATTCCGTAGTTAAACTGTACTGTTTATGTAATCATCTTTTAGACAAAAATGATTACAAGACCTACCTATGTGAAATCAGATTGTAAAGAGTTTTCGAATCTTCAACCAAGAACGGGTATCACCACCAAATCAACTTCTGAACGAAAGAGTTAAACTAATCGACAATACTTTAATTTATAGATTTTAAACTAAAATTCAAATAAAACTTAATTTGTGCAATAATGAGCTGATAAAAACAAAAGTGGTATAAGTCATACTGTTTCCATCTGAATTCATTATCTTAAAAAAAAAAAATTAATTAATGAGTAGGCTACCATCAAATTTTTAAATATGCTTATAAATGGATTTATTTAACAGAATCTTCAAAGAACTTTCTCTGAACTAAGAAAAACATTTAACCTCTATCCCTTTTTTTCTATTTATTTTATTTTATTTTATACTCTTTGGTATGGGCCTTACATGGTTGATATAACCGTTATATTATATATATTTTTTTTATAGTTGATTATGGGGAGGAGGAGTATAGTCTCGTACAAAAGACACCCCTAACTATATACAATGTTATTATTAAAAGAAGAAAAAAAAATAAATTGATAAGAGTAATGCTTCTTAATAAAAGAAGAATGTAAAATTAATAACAAAAAATAATGATATTGGTACACTTAAATAAAATAAACAATTGCCCTCTAATAGTGAAAAGAAACAAGTTAATTTGAAAAAGGGACGAGAGAAGAAAATAGAAAAAAAAATAAATAAAAAATAATAATGAATAAATAAAATGAGTAATAATAAAAAGTAAAATTGAGGTAGTGTGACTATAAATTAACATGACCATCTGTCTAGTAAAAAAAATAAATTGCATGCTTGGTATAATGATTCTGAAAAACTTTACAACTGCTTTCTATATACTAATGCTATAAATAATGAATTTCAACAATAAAAAATTCTGTAAGAGCTTCCATTTTTTTAAAAATATTACTCCCATGTAACTCCAGTTCACTTTTTTTAGTTTTTAGAATAGTTCAAAAAATAAATATCCGCGAACATTCCAGGAGTTCATTTGAAAGATATTATATTATAATCAAAAGCTAAAAG